>NW_027467457.1:0-7500 GCF_046742065.1 Oratosquilla oratoria | reverse complement strand
CCTGTAGGTTAGGTCAAGTGAGTCCATGTCAAGAGTAGTCGATGTTTAAGGTGGGTAATTAATGATGTATTTAATTTTGGAGGATGAAGGTTATGTCTCAGTGAATGAGGATATGTTTATCTGACTCTCGCTAAGGTTATATTGGTCGGAAGGAAGTAGAGAAGTTTCAATAGATATGCGGAAAGGAGTTCTTATTGGAAATGGGCCATTTTAACCTCCACTGATAGATACATGACATCCTGCATCTTCAGGGGCGAGAGCTAGAGTGCATGTTTAGTTGCGTCGACGCAGAGTCATGGGATGAGACTTGCGTTTTGGTGATTGGTGTGTGTCTGTGGTAGGTGGGTTGTGGATGGGAGGTGAGATTGGGTCGAGGTTCAGTTTGACCTTTCTCAACTTCTCTCCATGTATGGTGAAGGTGTTGTGATCGGAAGGATCTGTTAGTAGGAAAACATTGTTAGGGAGTGAACTTGTGACTGTGAAGGGGCCTAGGAATTTGGGTTTGAGTTTGTTTGTCCTACTTGAGTCTTTTACCATGACTGAGTCGCCAAGTGCTATGTCAAGTGGAATTGACCGCTTGTGTTGTTTTGTCTTTGTCTTCTCCTGGGCTTCTTTCAGGTTTGCTCTAACTTGTTTGTAAATGGTTTGTATACCTCTTTTGATGCAGTGTGCGAGGTTATCTAGGTTGTATAAGGATGGGGGTGGTTGGTTGAATATTTGGTAGGGTAGGCGCATTGGTTGGCCGAAAATGATCTCATGTGGGAACATCTTTGTTGCGGAATTGACTGTGCTATTGATACTGGCTTATACCTGTGGTAGCCAATCTTCCCAACTGTCCATGAGGTCGTTGACCAAGGGTCTGAGAATCTCTAGGACCTTGCGATTTGTTCGCTCAGTCAGACCGTTTTCCTGTGGGTGGTATGCAGTGGCAAATGTTTGGTCAATGTTGTACAGGTGTGCTATTTCGCGCATCACCTGGTTTTTAAATTCTGAGCCATTGTCAGATAACATTGTGTGTGGTATGTTGTGTCTACAAAAGATATTGTTGACTAGGGCTTTGGCTACAGTCTCTGCTGTTTTGTCTTGGAGTGGTATTAAGATTGTGTATTTAGAGAAATATTCTACTGCTGTGAGTACATAGTTGGAACCTTGATGGCTCGTTGGCATTTTCAGTAGGTCAATGCCAAGTGTTTCCCATGGCTCAGCAGGGAGTGGGATGTCTTTAATGTGGATTTGTTTCGGGTCAGGGCCTCTGAATTGGTTACAAGTTACACAAGAATCTATGTGTGTGGTTATATCTCTTTTCATGTTAAGCCAGTAGTATGTGTGCCTAGCAGTGTTTAGTGTCTTATCCCTGCCCGAGTGGCCTCCCATTGCACTGTCGTGCAATATGTGTAGGACCTTGGGGACAAGGGCTCTGGGGATAACAGTAACCTCTCTTGTGTTAATGGTTCTCCTTATGACTCCGTCGACCAGTTTGAGTCCCTCAATAGGGACAGGTGGTCGGGAGTGTAAGGGGGTTTGTGAAATGAGAAGTTGTTTTATTGGGGACCATATTGGGTCACTGTCTGTTTCATCCCTAAGTTCTTGCATAGGTATACATGTGGTTTGGGTGACAGGGTTGATGTGGTTTTGTCTGCTCAAGGAATCTGCCACTACATTAGCTTTCCCGGCTAAGTATGTTATCTTGGGATCAAAGTCTAGTAAGGTGGTTTTCCATCTAGCAATTCTCCCGTGGAGGTCTTTTGTGTTGAAAAGGTAAACTAGGGGTTGGTGGTCTGTAAAGATGTTTATATTGTACCCTAGAATGAGATGTTTAAAGTGTTTGAGTGCCCAAACGATAGCTAACCCTTCTTTGTGTGTTGTGGAGTAATTACTCTCAGCCTTGTTGAGGACTCTACTTGCGTAGGCTATGGGGTGCTCTTTGCCATTGTCGTCCTTTTGTTGTAAGACTGCGCCTATTCCTACAGAGGAGGCGTCTGTGTAAAGAAGGAAAACTAGTACAGGGGCTGTGGTGAGTGCGTGTTTGAGAGTGTCGAAACTTTGCTGTTCTGCTTCTGACCATTGAAATGGCTCGCCTTTCCTTGTGAATTTGGTCAGAGGGGAAGCAATATCAGCAAAGTTTCGGATAAAATGTCTGTAGTATGATGCAAGACCTACGAAGCTTCTAGTTTGGGTTGTGTTTTTGGGTGTTGGGAATTTGTTTATAGCTTCTATCTTGTCTGTGTTGGTATGGATACCTCTGGCATCTACCTTATGACCTAGGAAGGTGAGTTCCGTCTGTAGGAATTTACACTTTCCTAGTTGGACTTTTAATCCAGTGTTTTTGAGTCGTTTTAGGACAATCTCTAGTGTGTGAAGATGGTCTCTTTGTGTGGGGTTGTAAATGATGAGGTCGTCTAAGTAGACGAACAATGAGACTCCTATCATGTCACTGAAAATCCGGGTCATCAACCTTTGTTGGGTTGAGGGGGCGTTTTTTAAGCCAAAGGGCATCCGTTGAAAATGGAAATGTCCTTTATCAGTGGAGAAAGCTGTTATGGCTTTCGACTCATCTGTTAATTCCACCTGCCAGAAGGCTGACTTAAGGTCAATTGTGGAAAAAACTGTATTCCCGTTGCCAATGCATTGTAGTACATCTTGCATGGCGGGGAGGGGGTGTGGGTCAGATTGAGTGAGGTGGTTGACTTTTCTAAAGTCCACCACAGGGCGTAAGGTTCCATCTTTCTTAGGGACCAAAAAGAGGGGACTGTTCCATGGGGAGTCTGAATGGGAAATGACGCCTTGGTGTATCATCTCTTGGACACTGTCATTGACTTGGGATTTCCTACTGTGAGGTATGCGGTAAGCGGGGGTGTATGAAGGGGGGGTGTTAGGGGGGATTTGGATGTGATGCTTGATAATATCACATTTGCCTAGTGGTTCACCTTCTAAGGCGATAGCTGATCTATTCCTTTGTAGGAGTGTTAACAGTTCACTATGGGTTTCTCCGGTAGCTGATGTCATGATTTGGTCTGGGGGGATAGGGGGGAGGAGTTGTGTTGGTCTCACTTGGTTGATGTGTTGTGGCAGTGGTTCCTGGATAGGGGAATTATGGAGGTGGACTGCGCAAATGTTTGTATTTTTCCTGATTTTACGGTGTTGGTCTGACATATTTGTTAACATAGCTAGTGTATGTTTATTGTCTGATATTGTATCCCAGGAGGACTCAATGGCTATGTTGTTAAGCCTGGACATGTCTGAGTCGATTATGACGTCCTGATGTTCGATTGCTCCGGGTATGTATAGTAGAACTGTTATTGAATGTCTAGGGGGTATGATGACTGTGTTAGACATCAATGCCTTTGAGGTGACATAAGGGGGTGGTCGGAAGGAATAGTTGTTAGTTGGAATTGGAGTATTTGAGGAAAGGAGACATGAGAGAGGTTGTGTGTCTGAGTCGGGTGTCTCAGTGACAGTTGGCTCATCATTTACATCTGTGAAGCTGATGTTATTTTTGTCTAGGTCTATAATAGTTTTCCATGTCCTCAATGATTTTAATCCTATTATACCTTGTTGATCGAGACTCCATTCGTCAGCTATGTGGAAAGGTGTGAAACCTACCTTATAATTATTGACTTCAATGTTTAACTCTATGGTGTCGTGTAGAGAAATGGTGCTCCCTTCTATTAGGAGTCCTTCCATATTGGAAAATTGAATTTGGGGTGGGTCATTTAATGCTTCATAGAGAGCTCTTGGGATGATGTTCAGGTTTGTTCCTGTATCAACCATCATGTCAACTGTAAGTTGATCTAAACTCACTTCTAGGGTGAGGTAGTTGTGTTGTGTATGAGATATTCCTATGGTGGTTTGATGCGTGAGGCTGGTACACGTTCCCCCAATCGGTGTTGGGTTGTGCGTGTTGTGTGAGAGGGAGCTGTTTGTCGAGGGGTGTGTCGAGGGGTGGTGAATGGTTGGTTAGTTCTCTGATGAGGTTGTGGTTGTGATTTCTGTAGGTAACACTCTTCGTTGGAGTGAGTTGTTGTTTTGTGTAGGCTGCAGTATTTGTTTGGATGTGTTGGTGTAGGTAGGAGTGGAGGTTTAAAGGGGGTGGAACTTGTTTGTTTTGATTCTGAACTTGACACTGAGCATTCGTATGCGAGGTAGTAGCATGCACTGAGCAAGGGATAGGGTGGCGTGGTGCCTGTGTTTGTATTTGTTGTTTTTGTATGCAGTCTCTTGTGTTGTGACTGGTTGATGAATGGTAGGAGCACCACTTAGAAGGTTGTCCTTGATTGGTGGGAGGGGGCTGCTGTGAGTGAAGGCTATTTAGTCTGGGGAGATAGTGGGGGGTGTCTAAAGATACATTGCAAGCATTGATGATGTCTAAGATATAGGTATAAGCTAGAGGGTTTCTAGTGTCTAGTTCCCTTTTGGAGGCTTCCTTTAAACACTTTGGAGGGAGTTGGGAGAGATAGAAACCTATCTCAAAGAATGGTTGATGAATGGTAGGAGCACCACTTAGAAGGTTGTCCTTGATTGGTGGGAGGGGGCTGCTGTGAGTGAAGGCTATTTAGTCTGGGGAGATAGTGGGGGGTGTCTAAAGATACATTGCAAGCATTGATGATGTCTAAGATATAGGTATAAGCTAGAGGGTTTCTAGTGTCTAGTTCCCTTTTGGAGGCTTCCTTTAAACACTTTGGAGGGAGTTGGGAGAGATAGAAACCTATCTCAAAGAATGTTAGTAAGTTTTTTGTTGTCATTACATTTTGACCAAATTGGTCAGTGTGGGTCCAAGGAGACTTCTGACTTCTGACTTCTGACTTCTTTAATTCCGTTTGCTACGAAATCCATAATGTTCGTAACGGAATGTGGTTGGACTCTAGTGTTATTGAGGAAAGTGAGAAGGAAGGAGATGTTGTTTACTTGTTTGTTGTGAAAGACATTAAGAAGGTGGTGTTTATATTCCTGTCTAGCATCCTTGCCTTTGAACGGCAATTGCCAGGTGGGTCTATTTTCTGACGGCACAAATTTATTTTATCTGTCTCAGAGTAGTGTTGGTTCTTTGAGAAAAACAGGTCACATGCTGTCAAGAAGTCGTTTATGGATAATCCACTGTATTAGGAAAAGGTTGGGATATCTGTGAGGGGGGTTATGGTTTGATAGTTGTTAATTATTGTTGGTTGAGGTTGTGGGTAAGGATAATATTGTGGGTTTGGAGGAAGGTTAGGTGGTGGTTGGTGGTATGGTGTGGAGGTGGCTTGACCAGATGGGATATGGGGAGAAGGAAATGGGAAGTGTTGGTAGGGTGATGGAACAGTATGGGGAGCGTGATGATGAGGTTGGTATTGTGGGTGAACGGGAGGGGGGTTATTATGTGTTGGGATATGGGGGTTGGACGGATTATGGTTTATAGGAGGTGTAGTTTGCATATTTGGCTGGATGGGAGGAATGGGTGGTTGTAGTTGTGAGGGGTGAAAGGGGTCTACTTGAGGAGGCTGGTTGAAAGGTATGATATTAGGAGGAGTAATATGAGGAGTTGGTTGGGTGGGTTGAATGGGTTGTTGTGGTTGAGAGGGGTTTGAGGGGTCTACTTGAGGAGGTTGGTTGAAAAAAGGTAGGACATCGTTCTCATAAAGAGGGGCTATTGGGGTACCTGCCTTAGGAGCAGTTTTGTCAGAATTATTTGACTGGTCATTGGTTAACTGTTTAGAGGTAATGTCAACCTGTGGATATAGGTAAAAATGGTCTGGTTTGTCATTGTCAGTTAAGTCCTCTGTGTGTATTTCCTCTTTGCCACTGGATATGTCCTGTGGTTGTTTCTCCTCTTTGGATCTTGACAGGACGTTATGCATCTTTTGAATGACTTTACTTCTTGTTCCAGTCGCCATGTTTGTCGTTAACTAGCGAAGTATGTATTAGTTAATAGTTAGGTTTGATTTGTAGTCTAAGATAAAATAGTTAAAATAGGAATAATAGGTATACAGTAACTAAGGGTAATATGTTATGCTTAGATAAGGGAGGCGGGTATGGGATGTCAACATTTATATATAATATGAAACGTGTTACATATAAGAACATATAAATATAAATGGTAAAAATGTAAATATGGCAATAATAATAATGGGTTAAATATTGTGCAAATTATAGTATAATAATAATTATATATGTACATATATAGCTGGTTAACAGTAGTAATTATGAAAGGTAAGTTACATTTATAAAAATGTCTAAGTTCTATGTAAAATATAAATGGGTAATACGTAGTGAAAACAATTAACGGTTATTGTATATATAAATATATATATACTTTAGACAAGAGTTACTTAACTGTAAGAATACATATGAATGTGATATTATGTAATAGTCAAATCTAGTAAAAGTTATTGCATATCTATAAATATGAAATGGTATTAGGAATATGTGAAATTGGTATTTGATTTATATATATATATATATATATATATATATATATATATATATGATATAGAGAGTCAAATTTTATATAAAATATTGTGAAGAAGAATTATTTGATATTGGCAAAAAAAATTATGTGATTATAATAGTTATTGAGAAATATATTTAAAATACAGTATTTTAAATAATAAATTGGTACAGTATAAGATGAAAGTATGCAAAAATGATTTTAACTTAGTTGTGTAACTTAATTAAGTAGCTTAGTTTTATAATAAGATAATGTTGTTGAATTATTAAATTACTAAAACTTACATAGGTTATATATATGTAATCATAGGGTACCGTTATGGGTATATTCCCGGTTATCGATAAGTATATCGATGTCCTTCCTGTCCGTCAGGTGTGGATGTGGCGGTCCGTAGACTTGTTTGTAGTTACGCGTTGAGAGGGGCGTAACGTCACCATAGAAATAGGGTACTGGGGAGAGATGAGCGGTGTGTGGAAATATCTCTTGATGAGGGTAGTGCCTCGTTGATGTTCTCGTAAAAAAAGGAAGAAAGGCAGTATCAGGGAGGGGGATGGATGGGTTGGTTAATACTAGTATTGATAATACCAAGTATTTTGAAAGGATGGTGTTTAGTTTACCTTATTTAGAGGCGGGTGGATAATGTGGAGTCGGTGGCGATAACGTAGGTATTGTGCAAGGTGTGGGTTTGCTTGTAGAGAATATCTTGAGAAAATGGCTGCCACCAGGTGGTGAGAAAAAGGTAATTTTCACCACCGCTTCTATTACTGCGAAGTTTGGAGTAGGTACCGGCTGTTGTGTAGAGGGGTGTGTAGAACGAGTCTTCGATAGTCTTTCTTCTGGTAGTTGTGGCGAGTTCTGGAGACGTGGTTGTGGCCACCGCGAGCCACCAGTAATGTATCGTCAACTGGTGTTGAATGGATACATTTTACGGAACTCTGGTGGTTTCTTCAAACTCACAGTACAGTTTCATTGGTTTTTATTCAAACCTTTCACTTGGTTCACAAATACACTACATAGGTTATATGTGTTTTGGATTCTATACTGTCAACTGTTTATAACACCTTTTTGCACAACAC
>NC_134820.1:35082909-35087666 GCF_046742065.1 Oratosquilla oratoria | reverse complement strand
CAGTTCTGCATCTCGAAGTGAGATGCATCAAACACTTGTATTCCTTTTGTAAGGAGACTCTCCTAGCAGGTTCTCATACTTTATTCCCTCTCTCTCTCTCTCTCTCTCTCTCTCTCTCTCTCTCTCTCTCTCTCTCTCTCTCTCTCTCTCTCTCTCTCTCTCTCTCTCTCTCTCTCTCTCTCTCTCTCTCTCTCCCTCTGTTCCTCTTTCCCTCCCCCTCCCCCCCTTTCTCTCTCTCTGTCTTTCCATCTATCTATCTATCTATCTATCTATCTATCTATCTATCTCTTTCCATTGCACTGATTCCTTACATGACAGTGTGGAAAAGGGATCTATCTCTCTGTATGTCTCTCTCTCTCTTTCTCTCTCTCTCTCTCTCTCTCTCTCTCTCTCTCTCTCTCTCTCTCTCTCTCTCTCTCTCTCTATCTATCTATCTCTCCTCTTCTATCTCTCCCTTCTCTCTCTCTCTCTCTCTCTCTCTCTCTCTCTCTCTCTCTCTCTTTATCGCACGTGTCCCCTATACGGCAGAGCGGAAAGGTGGCCCCTTTGCCCTTCATTTAAGGTCTTTAGTGGAGAGGATTGGCTGAGATTATTGTCGGGGCGCAGACAATGTCCTGCACTAGCCTTCGACTGTCTGCATGCACATGTTGCCCATGTTCTGCATTAAGAACATAAGAACATAAGAATGAAGGAGACTGCAAGAGACCATAAGGTCTACACTAGGCAGTTGCTGTTGTCAGTGTGCTTGAGGTTTCAACTTTGATATCATTCTCTTCTCAATGATTGGGTCACATTAGGAAAGTCAAGTGTCTTCTTTCGGAAGCTGCAGGAGGATTTCATTCAGTGTGTAGAAACCTTCTGGTTTAAGGGAATTTAGATAGCTGGATTGGTTAGATTATTATTGTGGTTAACATCGTTTAGAGTGTTCGGCGGTTTGAGGAGTGTTTGAGGATTTAGCTACGTCTATTGCCAGACAATTTCATTCAGTTTTGTACATACATACACACACACACACACACACATATATATGTATATATATATATATATATATATATATATTAATAAAGCAGTACCCTCTGTCTGTCTGTCTGATTGTTTATTTGTTTGTTTGTTTGTACACGAACTCCTCCTAGGGTTTTAGAGATAGACCCCCATAACTATATATATTTTGATACCCTATCACCCCAGGTACTTGGATAACTATATTTAATTTCGGAAAAAATAATTGGTCAGGGTTAAGGGTTAAAGGAGGTTTATGTAGTATCACCTGAAGTCGTGTAGTATTTTTTGTGACTTAAGAATTAGTATAATTAAACAAACCGTTGTATGTATCCATGAATATTATTTATATTTGTGAAATTAATGTTGCCACAAACCATGATAGCTTTTGTAAGAGGAAAGCATGTTTATGGAAAATGATTGTATGATTTTACCATATGTTGAAATATTGGTTATTTTCATTTAATCTTTGTGCAGGCGGAAATAGTTCATTCACAAACTCCTACGTTTTTGTAGATAAACCCCTATAACTATATATGTTCTGAAGATAAATAAACTAGATACATTTCTTCACCTTTCAGCTGTAGACATTTATTGTCAATCCACACACACACACACACACACACACACACACACACACACACACACAAAAGAATGTGTACACATGATATTTGTGTTTGTGTATGCATGTATTTTCAAACTAGGGTTTCCCAACTTCGGGAAGGGGGGCGCACACCTGGGAGGGGGAGTATTTAAAGCTATATATAATTAAAAAATATTTTGGTTACCGTTAAGGGTTAAAGTTAGGTAGTTTATGGTGAGGGAACACGCCACTACTGTGGTCCCCCTTAACTTATTATTCTTGTAACATAAGAATCAATATAATTAAACAAACCATTGTATGTGTTCATGAATATAATTTATATTTGTGAAATTAATGTTGCCACAAACCATGATAGCTTTTGTAAGAAAAAAATATGCAAATGTAAAATGATGGTATAATTTTACCAAATGCTGAAATATTGCTTATTTTCATTTAATTTTAGTGCGGCGGAAATTTATTGTTTACAAACTCTTCCTAGGTTTTTCCAAATTTACCCCTATAACCATATATATTCTGAAGATAAATAAAATACATATTTTTCTTCACCTTTTAGCTGTAGGCATTTATTGTCAGTCCACACACACACTCACACACGCACGTAAAAGAATGTGCATATGATATTTGTGTTTGTGTATGCATGCATTTTTAAACTAGGGTTTCCCAACCTTAGGGTAGGGGGGCGCACATCTGGGAGGGGGAGTGTTTAAAGCTATATTTCGTTCAAAAATATTTTGGTTAGGGCTAAGGGTTAAATTAGGTATGGTATGGTTAGGTTAGGGATTATTCACGAACTCGCAGCAACGCGCGGGTAATTGTCTAGTATATATATATATATATATATATATATATATATATATATATATACATATATGTATACATATATATATACACATATATATGTATATATATATGTATATATATATATATATATGTATATATATATATAATATATATTATATATATATATATATATATATATATATATATATATATATATATATATATATATATATATTTTTGTGTGTGTGTGTGTGTGTGTGTGTGTGTGTGTGTGTGTGTGTGTGTGTGTGTGTGTGTGTGTGTGTGTGTGTGTGTGTGTGTGTGTGTGCGTTTGTGTGTGTGTGTGTGTGTGCCTGTTTGCGTGTGGGGGGAGAGGGGTGCGTGCGTGCGCGCGCGCGTGTGTGTATCCATGTGCATGACTGCATGCCTGCATTAATATGTTTTCAAACTCGTATGAATATGCTGATTATGAAAAGATGTTTTAATTCTGAACTGTGCCCTCATGCATTATAATGACATGACTGTTCGTGTTGTTTTCATGTGTGCATGACGGCCTGAATGCACGAGAGCCTGAGTGCCTGTTTCTTCTTGCATGACAAAACAATGTCCGAATTTCATTAGCCGCATTTTTCTTTTCTCAAATATTCCACCATCATTTAGATAAAGAATAATTTTATAGGTAATAGATAATGAATAGATTTATAGATAATAGATAATGAATAGATTTATAGATAATAGATAATGGATAATGGATAATGGATAATGGATAATAGATAATAGATAATAGATAAAATAAAATAGATTATTATTGTTATTATTATTATTATTTTTGTTCTTTATCTACAAAACCTAGTTATACCTTTCGCAGCAAAATCTCAATCAACTTTATCCTACTTAACAGTATTTAACATAAGTTCTCTTTGGGCATTCTTATAGTTCACTATGTACACCTAAAATTTTAGGACTAAGAATTTATTATATGTATATTAACTTTATTATAAATTATGTTCGTCTAGGCAGGATAGTGTCCTTAGTATTGTTAACATTAATCAACAAAACTCTAAGAGCTTATGAAATATTTTTATCTGGCTGTAGATGAGAACATTTATGTATTGCACTTTTTTTTTTCTCTCAGTCCCCTGTGTGCCACATGTACATATCATAGGGTAGACTGTTAAGGCTTGAAACTCAGATGGTAATTTTTTGTATTTCTCTAGCTTTTGTGTAAATGAGATTTTGATAACCACTGTAAGATTGTAGTAGCTCATCTATGTATGATTGCCCTCGATTTCTTATGAAAACACACAAGACAAATTTCATGTAATTTACGTGACCAATAAAGAATTTTAGTTATTATTATTCATTATGAAGAGGGGAATGTACACATTAAGCATGTTACCCCTATCACAAAATACTGTCAACATTGACATATATGGCTAAATCAAAACACTAGAGATATTTTCGTTTCTTTGTTGTATTTGAACATTGTGCATCTCTAATGACCATTGCCAAAGACGTCAAGAGCATCAATGGGATGGATGGAATTGTATGCTGGAAGCTCATTGAGGAGTTCTTGGCTTCTTGAATTCCAGAATTCTTTTTTTCTTTTTCTGTCACCCCTGCATTACCTCCAAAATTTTGTTAAATTACTCCCCCAGGGGGTAATTTATCCCCAGTTTGGGAACCAATGCCCTGGGGGAAGCATATGTCTCCCTAGGGGAAGCATATGTACCTCTGGGGGTGAGGATGGAGGAGTGGGGGGAGGTGGCTGTATGTATTTCCAGGCCTGGAACCAGTACATCAATCAATGTGTACGTGACGGTAGACTGTAGCTCCCTAAAGACCCCGTCACGCATTCAAGGTCTTCGTCAAATGTTATGAATTCGAAAATCTGGAAGACGGCTTCGCTTCCAGTATTCCAGACTTCCATAAATCTAAAATTCAACAAAGTGTCTAATATTATGGATTTAACTTTTCTTAATTCGTCATTCAACTTCTCAATATATGACGCAAAGGTGATTTGATTTTTGAAAATTCGAAAAATAAAAAATTGTGACCAAAGTCGTTCCTACTCGATCGAACTCACTCGAGTCGCGTAGGTGTGAGAGGGACTTGATCCACGAGATCATAAAACTCCTTCAGTTGAATAAAATTGACTGGTAGAAGGTATTCAAGTGTTGCAGGATTCTTTCAACCTACGAGTGGTTGGAGTAAAATCGTCTATTCTGCTCCAGAATCAAATATCTGAAGTGAGCAAGACAGCCCGTCGAACCTTTGGTGTAAGTCTATGAAGATACATCAATAAATCAATTAATCAATCAATTAATCAATCCCATTCAATCCATTAATCATTCAATCTGTCCATCCTTCCATC
>NC_134820.1:35045409-35050409 GCF_046742065.1 Oratosquilla oratoria | reverse complement strand
AAGAAGAGAAGGGGAGGGGAGGAGGAGGAGGAGGAGGAAGAAAAGGAGGAAGAGGAGGCTTAGGAGGGAAAGGAGGACGAGGACAAGAAAGAGGAGGAAGAGGAGGAGGGTGAGCACGAGGAGGGAGAAGAGGAAGAGGAGGCATAGGAGAAGAAGGAGGACGAGGACAAGTAGGAGGAGGAAGAAGAAGAGGATGAGGAGGACGAGTGGGAGGAGGAACAAAAGGAAGAGGAGGCATAGGAGAAGGAGAACGAGGACGAGTAGGAGGAGGAAGAAGAGGAGGAGGAGGAGTAGGACGAGTAGGAGGAGGAAGAAGAGGAAGACGAGGCATAGGAGGAGGAAGAATAGTAAGAAGAGGCATATGAGAAGAAAGAGGACGAGGACAAGTAGGAGGAGTAGGAGGAGGAGGAGGAGTAGGAGGAGGAGGAGGAGGAGGAGGAGGACGAGGAGGAATAGGAGAAGAAGAAGGACGAGGACGAGTAGGAGGAGGAGGAGGAGGAGGAGGAATAGGAGAAGAAGGAGGACGTGGACGAGTAGGAGGAGGAATAATAAGAGGAGGAAGAGGAAGAGGAGGAGGGGGAGGAGGAGACGCGAACGCGTGTAAATTACTGAGCAAATGAGCATGAAATGAAGGTAACATGGCGCCGAGCTGAGGACTTGTATTTCATTGCCTTAATCTACAGGAATGCCGAAACCTGAAGAGGCTATACGAGTACATTAGCTTAGCTAATGGTTATGGCCCATTCCCATTCACCGTATAAGCAGGCAGTAGTTTAGCATGGGAAGTGACTTCAGAAGCTCCCCTACGGCCCAGAGTGACACAGCGTTAGTCAATGTCGGTGAGTCATCTCACACTCTCGGGGGATTTTTTTTTTTTTTTTTTTTTTTTTTTTCTTTGCTATCTCTTTAATCTCACCTTTATCATTCCTAAGTCTGAATTCCTACCCCCACCCACCCGTGCCCCTTTGGTGGGGTAGAAGAATATCGGTACCCTGTTCCCCTGTCTTTGGGAGTGAGACACCAGCGTTATGGATTTTAACATGAGCTTCGACTTTGAGATTAATGGTATGCCAATGGGAAGAGAGATGGATGTGTGAGCAGCCTCCATTTATTTATTTATTTGTTAATTTATCCATCTATTTGTTTATATATTTATTTATGTGTCTCTTCATTTATTTATCTAATTATTCATTTGTTTGTTTTTTAAGTTATTTTTGTATTTATCCATTTATTTATTTATTTATTTTTCATTTGTGTATTTCTCAATCTATCCATTTGTTTATTTATTTATTTGTTTATTTATTTATGTATTTATCTATTTACTTATCTATCAATTTGTTTGTGTTTATTAATTTATTTATCTATCTATAAATTAGTCTTTTTATATATCTACTTATTTATTTACTGTTTATTCATTTTATATTTATTAACCTATTTATTCATTTGTTTATTTGCCTATTTATTCATCTACTTATTCATTTGTCTATTGTTTATTGTTTTATTTATTCATTTGTTCCTTTGCTCTTTTATTCAGTAACTTATTTACTTATTTACCTATTTATCTAATTATTTATCAATCTAATTATCTATCTATCCTATTTTCTTTTCTCGACTATTACCTTTACACTCGCACGTATACACGCACACACACACACACACACACACACACACACACACACACACACACACACACACACACACACACACACACACACACACACACACACACACACAAATACACACACTCTAAGTTTTGATATATTTAATCATCTTTTGAATTGTATTATTGTCAGTGTATTACTGCTACTGAAATAAAACTTTTATTATCACAGTTTTATTACACACACACGCACACACACACACACACACACACACACACACACACACACACACACACACACACACACACACACACACACACACACACACACACACACACGTACACAAACACACGAAGAAAAACTCCCCAATGTAATTTACAACGCCTGAAGAGTCTTCTGGTCCACCCACACTGAGGAAGCCTTCCTTTAAGTCCAACCTGGGGGCCGTTCTTGATACAATTATGGTAATGCATTAGACGCCCTCAGAGACGGCGAGCCTCCTTGGGCACTTGCAACATGACCCACTTTGAAGCTGGAATGCGTTTTACACATTCCAAGGAATGGGAATTGGACTCAACAGGCTGCAGACCCGGAATGCCTCCTTACCTGTGTAGGAGACGGGCTACATACGATGGGACGGTTTAATGAAGAGGAGTTTGTTTAGCAAATGACAAAAATGTATCTGTGAGTGTATGTTTATGTAATATGTATCTGTATATGTATACGTAAGTGTGCACCTGTGTGTGTGTGTGTGTTAGTGTGTTTGTGTGTTTGTGTGTTTGTGTGTGTGTGTGTGTGTGTGTGTGTGTTTGCGTGTGCGTGTGTTTTCATGGATGTGTATAACCCTACCTATATTTTGGAGAAAAAATTTCTACTGCAGTAATTCCGCTCTGACTGTCCGCCATAGTTGCAGAAACACAAAACAAATCAGCATCCTCGAAGAACATCCGAGCTGTGGGAGTCCTTCGTCTCGTCCTTCTCTTAGTCACGAAGAGTCTCCCGCGCGCCATCTACTTCCAAATTTTCTCTGGAGTACTCCGACGCAAGACGACTAGACGACATGGGACAACGACCAAAAGGACCACTGGGGCGTCGAGGGACAAAAACAGCGGCTTTGGAAGGACACATCAGTTGATCTTATTTCCAAACTCCTGGAGATGATATTACGGTTTGTGAGGACCTTTCTGACGTCACTCGTTACGGAATCTGAGGCCGTACAAACACCTACTCACCCATCTCCAGATGGTTAATGTCAAGGAGGTTTGTCCTCAGGAGAGAGCGACCATTGGTTCTTGATCCTGGAAGACCTACTGGAAAAGGACAACCAGTGTGAGGTACCTCAGGACGCCCCTGCTCACGAAGTATTAGGTCTTATAAAAACCGAAAATCACTCGTGATAAGATTTTAACGTCGGTGAGGTCCTCGTAATTTACCAGGAGCAAGAGGTGTTCTAGACTCTACAGGAGCTGCTGGAGAAGAACTATTAATGGAAGGTACCTTCAGACGTCATCCAGGAGGTGCCAAGATAAGAGGGAGGGTAGAGGATGGAGGGGAGTGGAGTGTAATGGGGATGGAATGGGTGGGAGTGGTTTCTATGCCTTTGTTTTATTTTTTGGGGGGCTATCTCCCTTATAAGGGGGAAAAAGCCTTTGGTATATGTATGTACCTTCAGACGCCCCTTGCTGGCCAGCGTCGGTCAAGTCCTCCTTGTTTGCTTCTCCCAGGATAAAGAGATAAGTGGCTCGATTCTTTTAAAAATCCACTGAGAAGAGTCACTAGTCAGACTCCCTGACACCACTGGTAACAGAGCAATGTCTTCAGGGACCATTGCTTACAATGTGTGAGTTTGTGCGTGAATGTTGCATGTAAATGCTTATACCTCCTGTTCTGATGTTCTTACATTGACGGAATCTGTACATTATGCAGACCAGTTGCAAACTATCCTTTCCTAATGTGACATAAGAACATAAGAATGAAGGAGACTGCAAGAGACCACAAAGCCTACACTAGGCAGCTCCGTGAGGTCTAAGAAGCTCAACTATATACCTCAGGAAGTAGAGCAGCGTTCCCAGCATGGAGTTCTAGCACCCACTGGGGGTGCTGAAATCAATTACAGGGGGTGCTGGGAAGTGATGCACACAAAAAATTAAATTGATATATGTATCATTGATTACCCAGTTATGCACATTTGATAATTTTCATGCTATTTCATTTTTCTAGGGTGTTCTTATTTCTTCTACAAACAATATTGTCAGTTTGTTTCAGTTCTAAGGAATCAATGAAATAAATTATAAAGCAGTACACTTCACTTTCTTTTATCCTTCTATTAACAAGATAGGGGTGCTGGACTGCTTAGATTTGACAACAGGGGGTGCTATGGTCGGAAAAGGTTAGGAAACGCTAAAGTAAAGGATCACAAGAGTAATCATATGAACTTCATTACAGAAAGCACCATAAGAATATACAAGAAAAAGGAAACCAACGTCGCATTCCACAGACGCGATTTGGCAACGTCGCCTCTAGTTGAACTACGAACTGTGATATATGAAATAACGTTTACTTTAAACATTTAGTGTTTACATCCCTGTTGGAGAGGAAAAAGTTGAAGTGGGAAGGGTGCTGGGAGGGTGACAGGACGAGTTCATACCTCTGTAAGGCTCTGTCAGTGCCAATTACCATCCACATCTGGTGTGCTTAGTTGGGTGAAATTCTTTCAAGTTGGCTTCAAAGGAGTAAACCAGATGAGGGAAATATATCCGTATGCTTAAGCGGGTGTGAAAAACGTCCACATACTTAAGCAGATTGTGCAAAAATAACTGCTCGCTTAAGTAGAAATACAATATATACCTTTACAGCTTATATATATACAGTATATATATAAATATATATATATATATATATATATATATATATATATACATATATATACACATATATGTATATATATACATGTATATATATATGTATATATATACATATATATATATGTATATATATATATATATGTACATATACATATATACATATATATATATATATATATACACATATGTATACATATATATATATATATATAATGTATATATATATATATATATATATATATACAAAGTATATATTATGTGTACATATATATATATATATATGTATATATATATATACATTATATATATATATTATATATACATATATATATATATATATATATATATATATACATATATGTATATAAGTACATACATATACAAATAAATACATACATACATACATATATATATGTATATATCCATATATATACAGTATATACATCTATATATAGAGTATATACACACATCTATATATACAGTACATATATATATATATATATATATATATATATATATATATATATATATACAT
>NC_134820.1:35032909-35035409 GCF_046742065.1 Oratosquilla oratoria | reverse complement strand
TCATGTTCCATGTTTCTGCCCCATACAGTGCTGTCGGCACAATCACTCCTCCATATAACCTCCTCTTAGCATCCAATCCCAGATGTCTATTTCTCATTTCACTTTTTAATCCACTAAGCCATTTACTCGCTTCTCTCAATCTACATTCTATCTCCACCCCCACTCCTCCCTTTCCTGCCATATTCGCACCCAAGTATCTACAGTAAAACTATCCACTTACTCCAGTCTCTCTCCCTTAATACTCAATTCCAGCCTGCTGTCATTCTCTCTCCTTGTACATCTCATCACCTTACTTTTGCCCACATTTATCTTCAGCTTCCTTCTTTCACACACCTTCTCAAACTCTGTCACTAACTTCCTCAATCCCTCCTCTGATCCTGCTATAAGCGCAGTGTTGTCAGCAAACAACAACTGGCTTATTTCCCACTTTTCTCCATTTTCTTTAACCATCTCCAACCCCTGACCCACCACCTTTGCATTCACCTCTCGCACCACCCCATCCATGTATAGATTGAACAGCCAGGGCGACATAACACATCCCTGACGAAGTCCCACCTTTACCTTAAACCATTCACTCTCTCCATTTCTAATCCTAACACAAGCTCTACTACTCTCGTAAAAACTCTTGACTGCTCTTAACAGCTTTCCTCCTATCCCATATATCTGCAGTACCTCCCACAGTGCCTTCCTGTCTACCCTGTCGTAAGCCTTTTCCAAATCCATAAAAGCCCAAAAAACATCCTTACCTTTTCCTATAGCTTTCTCACATATCTGTCTTACCACAAAAATCTGATCTACACAACCCCTACCTGTCCTAAAACCACACTGTTCCTCACCAATTACTCCCTCTGTTCCTCTCCTAATCCTCTCAATCAAGACCCTCCCATAAGCCTTCCCAACTACACTTAACAAGCTGATCCCTCTGAAACTACTACACTCACACTTGTCCCCTTTTCCCTTGTAAAGTGGAACGATACAGGCACTCCTCCGTTTCCCCGGCACTCTACCCTCTCTTAAAAAAACTTGAAATTCACCAGCCAGTCCACCATAACTGTACCTTCTTTCTTCAGACATTCTGCATGGCATCCATCCAACCCAGGTGCCTTACCTGCTCTCATCATCTTAACAGCTGTTTTCACTTCATCTTTCCCTATTTCTCCTCCATTTTCCTCACTCATCACTCTCATTTTCTTAGCGCTTCCCACTGCAACTACCTTTCCCTCCCTATCCTCCTTCATATTTAGCAACTCCCTAAAATACTCTGCCCACCTTCATCTCATTGCTTTCTCTTCCATTATCATCTCTCCATCTGCACCTTTTACTTTTTCTTCTCTACTTGATTCACCTCCTCTTCCCCTTTTAATTTCTTTCCAAAACATCTTTTTATCACTTTCAAGATTTTCTGTTATACTCTTTCCCCATTTTACATCTACTCTCTTCTTTGTTTCCTTTATCTTATGCTTAACTTCCCTTTTCTTTACTTTGTACCTCTCATACGAATCTCACGTCCTAATTTGTAGCCAATCTATGAATGCCTGCTTCTTCTCTTCTACACCCTTCTTTGCTTCCTCATCCCACCACTCATTACCCTTCCTTCTATTTCCTCCCGCCCTCCTTGTTCCACACACCATCTTTGCACACCTTATGACTCCCTCCTTGAACCATCCCCATTCCTCCTCCACTCCTAGTTCTACTCTATCCTTCACTACCTCCCACTCCTCTCTCAGCTTCTTCTTATACTCATTCTCCTTTTCTTTCTCATTTAAGCAGTTCACTCTAAGTACCTCCCTACCTTCTGCCCTTTTCCTCTTTCTCCACCTATTCTCTACTCTCAATTTACCTTCCACCAGAAAATATGTATGTATGTATGTATGTATGTATGTATGTATGTATGTATGTATGTATGTATGTATGTATACTCACATAAATCATGAACAAATAATAAACCTCATTTCGACGACATAAACATATTCATAAAGAAGTCATCACAGGTAACTTACTTGCACACATTAATATTACGTCACCCCCGAAGAACCCTACGGCGAACCTTGAATTTGAGCTTTACCAGGAGAGCAATGACGCAACTTTAAATGTGTCTGCTCTTGGGGGGAAAAATATTTGCCTTAATTAGAAATGGCATTATGTGAAATATTTCAGAGGTACAATTGCTGGCAGCCGGAAGTCATGCGCGTAATGATTATTCCATGCAGATGAAAAAGGCAAGGGTATTGCTGAATAAATATACGTATGCATGAAACCATGCATACACATATACATGCATATACACATATATACATTTGTAGGTAAAGCATATATACATACATACATACATACAAATATACATTCATATATACATACATACATGCATACATACATACATACATACATACATATATACATACGTAAATACATACATACGTCCATACATTCATACGTACGCACATACATACATACATACATACATGCATACATACATACATATATACATACGTACATACAT
>NC_134820.1:35015409-35025409 GCF_046742065.1 Oratosquilla oratoria | reverse complement strand
ATATCTCTATGCTTCCCTGGCAGAGTTTGTTCTTGCTAATACCAAAAAATATTAATCAAAGGTGAATATCTTATTACAAGAACTATTTCATGTAACCAGTATACATGCCTACACGCACACATCCCTTTACATACACACACGCACACACACGCACACACACACACACACACACACACACACACACACACACACACACAAAGGATTACAAAGGATTACAAAGGCAAAGCATGCCGACAGGAGACCTTTTGATCCATATCTAGGTCGGATGCAAAAATCATATTAATAATAAATTAAAACTATAACAATGTAAATAACAATTAAAATACATAAATAAATACATTGGTATAGTTGAATAACAAACAAACAGGTAAATAGTAAATGATAATAAATTGACATATAACTAATAATAAATGAAAATCAGACAGACAAATTATAACAAAACAAAAACAAATAATATAACATAAATTATAATAATTACAGCATCTTACTTAGGTATTTATCTAAATGATTCTTAAAGCTTCGAACTGAACTACATTGCACTACCTGTGCAGGAAGTTTATTCCATTCATTAACTACACGGTTGGCAAAGTTGTTTCTACCTACTTCCAAATTGAATCTATTTCCGGACAGTTTGAGACCATTGTTTCTTGTCTGATTCTCATTCAATGTGAAAATTTGGTCACTTTTGATGTTGTCAATTCCCTTTAAAATCTTAAAGACCTGTATCAAGTCACCTCTGAGTCTACGCTTTTTTAGGGAAAACAGATTCATGTGCTTAAGTCGATTTTCGTATGATTTATTTTTGATATTTGGAATCAGTTTTGTGGCTCGCCGTTGTACTTTTTCCAGTCTGTCAATGTCTTTAATGAGATTCGGTGACCATACGGAAACAGCATATTCCAAATGTGGACGAACTAACGATTTATATAGCTTGTTAATTAGCGATGGACTTTTGAAATCAAAAGATCGCGCAATCAATCCCAGAATCTTATTTGCTTTCTCAGAGGCTGAAATACACTGCTTGGATGATTTGAGGTCGTTACTGATAATTACGCCGAGATCTTTTTCACTATCCACTTTTGTTAACGAATTTCCAAATAACTTGTAATCGTACTTGCTGTTATTTTTACCTATGTGCATTACCTTGCATTTACTTGTGTTAAATTTCATTAGCCACTTTTCAGACCATTGCTGTAATTTATCTAAATCTTCTTGAATATCTAATTGGTTTGAGTGATCATTTGCCACTCCGCACAGTTTTGTATCATCAGCAAATTTGGAAACAGTAGATTTTAGTCCATGGTCTATATCATTTATATATACTATGAATAGAAGTGGCCCAAGAACGGAACCCTGAGGAACTCCACTTGCAACACTTTTCCATCCAGAAGTTTTTCCATTTAAAACAACTCTCTGTTTTCGACCTTTCAACCAATTACTAGTCCAACCTAATAGGCTACCACTTATTCCATGCAAAGCTAATTTAGTAAGTAGTCTTTCGTGTGGGACGGTATCAAAAGCTTTTGCAAAGTCTAGATATATTAAATCTATATTGTTTCTTTTGTCATAATTCGAGACAACTGTGTTGTAGAATTCGAGTAAGTTAGTCACGCAAGAACGTTTCCGTCTGAAACCATGTTGGCTATCATTTATCAAACGGTTACTTTCTAAATGATATTCGATAGCATCTCTGATGATAGTTTCCATTATTTTTCCTACGATCGAAGTCAAACTAATAGGCCTATAGTTATTTGGTTTCTTTTTGTCACCTTTTTTGAATATGGGAGTAACGTTAGCTAGCTTCCATTCTGTTGGGACATCTCCGGATATGATGGATTTCTTGAAAATAATTTCTAATGGAACAACAATCTCATTTTTCATTTCCTTTAAGATTCTTGGATGCCAACCGTCAGGCCCTGGTGTTTTATTAACTTTGAGTTTGTCTATACACCTTTTAATTGTTTCTTTTGTTATATTTACCGTAGTGAGTAAGTTTACCCCAGACTTTTCACAGGTTTCAGTTTGGAATTCACTTTGAGGTGTTTCGTTTACGAATACCGAGCTAAAATAATTGTTTAAGAGATTACACATTCCTTCATTTGAATATTCAAGTTGACCGTCAGCAGATAATAGTGGACCAATGTGATTCCTAACAACCTTTTTATCTCTAATGTAACTATAGAATTCTTTGGGATTCTCTTTGGATTTCTCAGCGATGTTCATTTCGTATTGTCGTTTTCTTTTTCTTATTGTCTTTTTTAAATCTCTCTGTATTGATACATAACTTTCATAGTCATTAGATGCACCCGAGCACTTATATTTCTTATAAGCCTGTCTCTTTTTAGCAATACTTTTTTCAGTTTCTTTGTCGAGCCACTTTGGGCGAGCCTGATTTGGGGGACGTCTGTCCTTAAAAGGAATGTAAGTTTGAATCATCTTAGTGAGCGTATTTTGAAATATTTCCCACATCTGATCTACAGGCCTTTCGTTTAATTTTTCCTCCCAATCTGTAAGCTGAAGCTCCTGACGTAGTTCTATGAACTGAGCTTTACTGAAATCGGGTATTTTAGAAGCACAAGTATCTATTCTAAAATTGTTTAGGAGTTTGAATCTGACTAAGTTGTGATCACACACACACACACACACACACACACACACACACACACACACACACACACACACACACACACACACACACACACAAACACTTACACACAACTACAGGTGTAAAGTGTAACAGTGCGTTTGAATGTTTCATATTCTTCTTCACCTAACGACCCTCATATTTTTGACAAAGTAAGGCAACGCTCATTCGCATGGTACCTATGACACATGCAGTAAGTGCCACTGATATATATATGGCACAGCGGTGTTCCCCAAGGCCCCATGTTTATAAATTAGCAGCATGACAGATTGGGGAGGTGGTTATTGGGTGCCATACGCGCCCTAGATGCCAGTCGGGAGAAGTGCCAAGATGTAAGGAAGCGGGGGAAGGAGGAGAGGGAAGAGGAGGGGAGGAAGAGGAGGGGAGGGAGGAGGAGGGGAGGGGAGGGGAGGGGAGGGGAGAGGAGGGAAGGGGAGGAGGGGAGGGGAGGGGACGAAAGGGGAGGGGAGGGTAGAGGAAGGAAGGAGAGGGGAAGTCTTTATTGCAGAGACCAGATGTGGTATGAGAGTTTCGGCCTGTCACTGTACTTTGTCACAAGCATGCAGTCTTGATGCCATGTGTGAATGCACACACACATACACACACACACACACACACACACACACACACACACACACACACACACACACACACACACACACACACACACACACACACACACACACACACACACACACACACACACACACATGCACACACACAGACTTGAACGCTAGAGACACATAGCTTCGGGCTCTCAGCCTGTTCATTACAGTTAAATTAACATGCACATGCACACACAATCACATTAGCTAACAGACAGACATGTAGATACACACACGTACATACACACACATACACACACACACACACACACACACACACACACACGCACATACACCCACACGCACACACCCACACACGAGGACAGTTACAGGAACGGCATAATCATTTTACAAAGTGTTCTAGAAATGAGGAAGATAAGATATAATATGCGGGTGCGGCGTGCTCACTAGAAAAACAAGTGAAACAAGGAAAGAACTGAAGAGTATTTTGTAAACATGAAACTCACGGAAAGAGATGAATGAATGTGAGTAGGTGGAGAAATAAATAGGCGTGAGTAATGAAAAGAACATGTGTGAGGAATGAAAGGAATATGTATCTCACGTGTTGTAAATGTAGTTTAAGTGGATACTAAACTACATACAGTAGGTTAAAGAAGTGTTTTAATGAGTTAAGTCAGCAATGGAGATTAGCTATGATTTGTGGAAGTTGGGCAGACGACAACACGACCAAAGAAGAAGACAGGATAGAGCTAACAACACTGTAACTAGATTCCTTGCAAACCAAATGTAAATAATGTTAATTAACAGACAAGATAAGATTGAAAGAACATTGTCACCGTATCCGGAGTTGGAACAGATTATGTGAAGTTGTAGTTTGTGTGTGGGTGTTGGAATTAATTGTTTCCTTTTTCGTATATAGCACATGGATATCCCCAAGCAGTTCCTCTTTACAAAAGACTTGGCTATGCCCACGCTCTAGCCATGTTGACTTGTTGATTTCCGTGTGTAGGCGTGTGTATCCATTTTTTTTTATTCTATCTGTGGGTGTATGATTCACTGCAGTCTTAGATCACGTGTCAAAGTCGTAATCGACAGCTGTTACCATCCCGGATGAGAGCTCAGACCTCATATGTAGCCCGTTCTATGGGTAATGTTGTGTGTGTGTGTGTGTGTGTGTGTGTGTGTGTGTGTGTGTGTGTGTGTGTGTGTGTGTGTGTGTGTGTGTGTGTGTGTGTGTGTGTGTGTGTGTGTGTGTGTGTGTGTGTGTGTGTGTGTGTGTGTGTGTGTGTGTGTGTGTGTGTGTAACTTCATGGCATGTTGCAATGTCTGTTCACGAGCACACTGAGGATCCGCTGAGATGGATCTCCGTCTACCTGGAAGCTCATTTCTCTAAAAGATCCTCCTTGAATTAAAACCCACCCTTCACGTTAACTATATCGTCCAATATCATCTAAAAGATGTCAACTGTTGGTAGGAATAAATGTCTGAGTGGAATGTGAAATGAGTTGGCGGAAAGGAAGAGGAGAAGAAAGAGGATGAGGAAAAAGAAGAGGGAAAGGAAGAGGAAGAACTAAATGAGGAGGTGAAGAGGAAGAGGAAGAGGAAGAGGAGGAGGAAAAGGAATAGGAAGAGAAAGAGGAGGAGGAAGAAAAGGGAAGAGGAAGAGGAAGGGAAGAAGAAAAAGAAGAGGAAGAGGAGGAAGAGTAAGAGGAGGAGGAAGAGGAAGAGGAAGTGAAAGAGGAGGAAGAGGAAAATGATAAAGAGGAGAGAGAGGAAAAGAAGTAGGACAAAGACGAGGAGGAGGAGAAAAAGGAAGATGCTAAAGAGGAGGAAGAGAAGTAATAGAAAGACAAGGAGGATTAGACGGAAGATGATAAAGAGGAGGAGTAGGAATAGAAGTAGGAGGAGGAGAAAGAGGAGAAGGAGAAAGTAGAGGAAGATGACTTCGAGGAAGAGGAAGAGGAGGAGGAGGAAGAGGAGGAGGAGGAGGAGGAAGAGGAGGAGGTGGCTTAAGAGAAGGAAAAGACGAGGGGAAGGACAAGGATTAGAAGAAGAAATGGAGGAAGAATGGGAGGAGGAGGGGAAGAAGGAGGAAAAAGAGGGGAGAAGGAAAATAAAGATGACGATGAGAAAGACGTGGGTACAGAGAAGGGGGGGGGATAGAAAGGGAAAAAGAAGGAGGAGGAGGAGGAAGAGGGAGGGGGAGAAGTAGGAGGAGGACGAGAATGAGGAAGAGGAGGAGGAAGGGAGAGGAGGGGATAGTAGAAGACGAGTGGATAGAGAACATAACATAAGAGAACATAAGAATAAAGGAGACTGCAAGAGACCATAAGGCCTACATTATAGAGTATTAGGGTGGTGAAAGAGAAGAAAGGAGGAAGAAGAATAAGAAAAGAGGGAAGAGAAGGAATTTTATGGAGAAGAAAGACTATAAAGGAGAAGGAGGAGGAGGAGGAGGAGGAGAGAAAGCAACAGTAGGAAGTAAGTAAAATAGTTTGAAAATAAAAAAGAAAGATAAAGATGGACTGAATAAAATAGGGGGAAAAAGAGAAGAAACTGTGATGGAAAAGAGAGAGGATTGAAGAAGTCGATGTAAGATAAATTAAAAGATAATTCAAAAGAAGTCTTGGGTTAAAGAGAAAGACGCCGAAGAATGTGAAAATGTGAGGAAAAGAACTTCCAACTGAAGCTTTCGGACGTTACAGTTCTAAAGACTGCTGTATACTTAAAATGACATGAGAGTCGCTATACATAATGTACACCTAGTGTTTATAATCTTTACATCGATATGCTTTATCTACATACTCTCAAAGGTAACAAAGTCCTTACACCCACGTTATATCCAACCTGACGCATATGTCACCTTATAGCACGTGTAACTTGTGGAGTATGATATTGGCATCGATGTACAGGGAGTCCTTAAAGTCTGGACACACAGGAAATATCGCTAGCTATAACTAAGTGACGTAGTCACGTAGGCTGCTTTTTTTTTTTTTTTTTTTTTATTCTCCTCTCCTCGTTCTCTATGCCTGAGCTCCTTTAACTTCTCTGTCTTGGATAAGTTAAAAAGGAAGATGTACTCAATGAAGAGTAGACACGACTCGGTGGCACGGTGGTAGAGTTCCCGGCCGCCACTACGGCGGTCCGGGTTCGAATCCCGCCCAAGGCTAAGATAATTTCAGTATCGCTGCACTGCGAGTCGTTACTCTATCTCTCATGGGCGGGGAGTTGGGTGCGTGTATATGTGTGTGCGTGTAAGGTCACAGCATTACCCATAGATCGGTCATATATGAGCTCTGAGCTCTCCTCCGGGAGGGAAATAGCTGTCGATCACGAGTCCGACACGTAATCCAGGATCATGTTGAATCACTGGAGACACCTGAGGGAACGCTTGTGTTTCCAGACTCCTGGAAGACTCTGTGCTTGATTCCCCCGAGCTTCGTTATTCCCTCAAAGGTTTTTTGCTTGTTGTCCTCTTCGGGTGTCTTCACTCATACATCATAAAATCCCGAACTGGAAGAAGAAGAAGAAGAAGGAGGAGGAGGGAAGTGAGCCAATAAAACTGGAATATCTTGAGAGGGGGAATGAAGGCGACGCTTACGAAAATATAACCAAGAATATGAGACGAGGAGCTTGAGAAGAGAGGGAGGGAAACATTAAGAGAGAGATGGATGAGGGGAACCCAGGAAGAACAAGAGCAGGCGAAAGAGGAGTAGAGTGAGGAGGAGGAGGAGGAGGAGGAGGGAGGAGGAGGAGGAGGGAGGAGAAGGAGGAGGAGGAGAAGGAGGAGGAGGAGGAGGAGGAGAAGGAGGAGGAGGAGGAGGAGAAGGAGGAGGAGAGTGAGAAGGAGCAAGAACAAGAGCAAGCGAAAGAGGTGTAGAGTGAGGAGGAGGAAGAGGAAAAGGAGGAGGAGAAGAAGGAGGAGGGAGGAGAAGAAGGAGGAGGAGGAAGGATAAGGAGGAGGAGGAGAAGGAGGAGGAGAGTGAGAAGCAGGAGTTGAAGGAGAAGGAAGATGAGGAGGAGGAGGAGGAGGAGGCAGAGGAGTTGGAAGATGAAGAGGAGAAGAAGCAGAAGGAAGGGCACTGCAACGTTAATAAATAACACTCCTTAAGCCTATCAGCTGATCAACCTGTTTACACCAATGTCGGATGCAATAATCGGACAAAAAATATGTATAACAAAAGACGAGCGAACAATGACACAAATTAGATAAACGAAATACATTACAGAATATTGCTTATGTGTTTTTTTCAAATTAATTCTGAAACCTTCAGATGTACAGCATGCTTCGGTGGAAAGTTCGCTTCATTCACGGACTACAAGATTTGCGTTGTTGGTTCTTCCTATTTCGAGATTCAATCTATGTCTTGAAAAATCGAGATCGTTGTGTCTCGTCTGGTTACTAGTCATCTAAAAAATATCCTCATTTCTAATTATATAAAGATAGAAAGAGAGAGAGAGAAAAAAGAGAGAGAGAGAGAGAGAGAGAGAGAGAGAGATAGGAAGATAGATAGATAGATAAGTAGACAGAGAGAGATAGACAAAGTGATAGACAAAGAGAGAGAGTGAGAGAGAGAGAGAGAGAGAGAGAGAGAGAGAGAGAGAGAGAGAGAGAGAGAGAGAGAGAGAGAGAGAGAGAGACAGAGAAGAATACGAAAACAGAAATGGGGAACAATAGAACAACATGAAAGAATAACTGCAGATAAGAAGAACAGGGGATGGATAGAATACTAAAAGACAAAGAGGGGGAAAGTAGTATCAGAAAGGGAGGACGGAAGGTTAATGTAAATAGATGATATAAATCAGTATAAAAATAGCACTGAATTAAAACAAAGAACAGCGGAAGTAAAGGAAACAAGAAGAGTGGAAATGCTTTGGAAATAGGAGGAGGAAGAAGAGGATAAACGATAATGGGTGAATATAAAAAGAGAGGAGATCAGTGAAAGGGAAATCTTCAGTGAAAATCAGTGATCAGTGATCAGTGAAAGTGATCAGTGATCAGTGAAAAAATCAGTGATTAGTGATCAGTGAAAATCAATGCAAAATAGAGTTAGGTGTAAGTGATGGGTGTTTCACAGAAGATGAGAGGCCTACGCCAGGAGGCGCTGAACAGCTGCAGCCAAAGTCGGAGTGTGGGGAGTGTGGGACTCGAACCCGCGTTTAAGTATATACGAGACCAGAACACTTCCGACCATGCTATCAACGCAGTGTTTCAGGGAGTAATACAAGATTTCCTTCTGGGAATTTAATGAAATGAGCATTGTGGACGAAATATGATCTGTGTAGTCTTTTCATTAAACTTCTGGCAATGGGACTCACATGCAATATATTTCGAAGCTTGAAAATTCATCCCGATAAACATTTGAAAATGAGCTGTATATTCACACTATTTATTCATTTTTCATTTAGTTGTTTATTTGTTTGCATGATACCTGCTTGTTTTTCTGTCTATGTTTACCTTGTTTGTTTATTGTTTTCATCCTGTATTTTCTCACTGTTGATATCTCAATTTAGTTGTTTATCTGCCTGAGTGATACATGTTTTTTTTTTTATTTGTCAGTTTATTGTTGCCTGGTTTGTTTGTTGTTTTGAATCCTCTGGTCTATCGTGATCTGGAATATCACCTGTTGTCTTGATTTTCCATTGTCCACCATAAATAAGATGTATTGTAAATAAAAGACTTTGTTATTTATAAAAAGAATATGCTACAAAGTGTCGCGGATGATCGTACACTTGGCTGAGATGTTGCTTGCAGCGATTTGTTTTGTAAAGAAGTATAGAGACAGGGGGAGGACAAGCCTACAAAGGAGTTTATTTAGGAGTTATTCCTTTAAGAATTTCTCGAAGTTACTGAGAATCTGGCCCAGGGCAGATGAATTGGTTGTGTTAGTGCCTGCAGTCAAGCCGGGTTCTGAGGCAGTCTAAAGCTGCTGAGTGTTCGATTGTGGCGTTGCGTCGCACTGAGGTTGTGGTGAGCGTTGCCGTTTGCCTATGACTAACAGACTTTCTATACACGCGAAAGGGGACACTGGTCAATCAAAAGCGACCATCGGATCCGCTTCGGTCCGCAAATTGAGAAAAACAGCAAACAGCTTGGACGGTTCGCGACCTCATCCCTCTGGTTTCTAACCTTCCCATATCTGTCTAACTCTGAGAAAATGACATTGAACTTTTTTTTTTTTTTTTTTTTTTTTCTTTCTTTTTTTTAATCCGACCTAGTTATGGACCAAAAGGTCCCCTGTCGTCATGATCCGCCTTTGTAATCCTTTGTAACTACACGCTGACCTACAGACGCCTGACACATGTGACCTTTGTAATTTCATAACAAGAAGTCAAGTAAAGTCAATCACCAAAACCTGTTCACCTCACCGACCTCATCTCCGTTATCAACAATTCATGGACTTGGATTTGAACCAACGGATAGAGTTGCATGATATCGACATCTATTGTGTAATACATGCAGCTGTGTCCTCTTTTCTGAACTGAAACGTCTATGAACTTCATTGGAGGCAAAGGAAGAGACGAGGCTTCCGAAATTGAAGTTTGCAATAACTTCACTGGAGATTCATTCCAGACCAAGGTTGAATCATTGGAATCATCACAAGAATGGTGATTCATTACGTGAGGAAGACACAAGAGGAAGGAAGCAAGTAAGGTTATTGCTGGATGCCTCACAGGTCAGCAAATGAGAAAATTCATTTGGAAGGGATGGGGTGGAATAGGGAGGAGGGGAGAGGAATAGAGATTGACAGGGTAATGTAGTGGGAGGGAGACATGCGGAAAAGGAGGT
>NC_134820.1:35005409-35007909 GCF_046742065.1 Oratosquilla oratoria | reverse complement strand
TCTTAAAAATGTTCTTCGGTCTCGCTTCTTACCCTTAATGGGAAAATGGAATCCCTTGACATTCCAGGAGTACGTATATCTGTCCCTTCCAGCAATCTTTCTCTTTGCTCCGGTCCAGACTCCGCAAAGTAGTACTGGTGTTATTACTGTCTTATATATCTTCATTCTAAGTCTCACACTGAAATCCCTGTCATATATCACTGCCCTGACTTCTCACTATTTCCTCTCCACACTTTTTTTTCTTCTTTTTCTTCTTTTCCTCCTTACATCTCTTCCTTGAGTTTCTCTTAATGTTGACCCCAAGTACTTCAAGTTTGGTATTTCTTCCATCTCATTATCATGTTTCTCCGCTTCTCGTCGTCTTATCAAGAACATTTGGTTGCTCTTCCAAGGGTATTAAGAAACTTTAACGTCAATGTAATTCTTAAATAAAACTAATATATCGTGGCAAGATCTTATCAATAGTTCTGTGAACTCTGTACCTCTATAATGTATAATTATTTTCATGTTAGTTAAACTGTTAAATGAGGAGTGATGACAATGGAAAATAAGTAAGAGAAGAAGATGACCCTGTAGTATATTCATATATTCAAATAAGTTTATAATTAAATTGACTTGGATAGTGCTAAAGTATTCACGTATAAAACAATGTAATGAGGTGAAACTTAATTGAATTTAGTTTGATAAAATCCAACCAGAATGAGAACACACCCGCTATGGATGAGGTTGGAAGGCATACAGAGGATATGATAGTAAAAATAAATAAATAGATAAACAAACGAATAAATAAATAAATGAATAAATAAATAAATAAACAAATAAACAAATAAACAAATAAATAAATAAATAAATATATATATATTATATAAATAAATAAACAAATAATAGAAATAAAAATAGATAAAAATGAAAAATAAAGAGAGAGAGAGAGAGAGAGAGAGAGAGAGAGAGAGAGAGAGAGAGAGAGAGAGAGAGAGAGAGAGAGAGAGAGAGAGAGAGAGAGAGAGAGAGAGAGAGAGAGAGAGAGAGAGAGAGCGAGAGAGAGCGAGAGAGAGAGAGAGAGAGAGAGAGAGAGAGAGAGAGAGAGAGAGAGAGAGAGAGAGAGAGAGAGAGAGAGAGAGAGAGAGAGAGAGAGATAGACATGTACAATCGAGAGTGAAGACAGAGAAGAAAACAATGGTAGCCATGTTGACGTCAGCTGGAGGAGCGTGAGAGGCCATAGGTGTGGCCAATAGTATAAATGAGACTGAAATATACCATAAAGGGTTGACTATCTTAGATATATATGCGCTGATAGCGTGATCGGAAGCGTCCATTCTCACACTTGCTTAATTGAGGGTTCGAATCCCGCATTACTTTCCAATTTTGAGTGGTGACTGTTGCCTGCCTCTAGAGTACAAGAGCATAGGGCAAAGGTGACGGCTTCGGCCGCAGTTATGCGTGCAAGCACTGGTAAAAGAAAAATAAACGAGTAAAAGAATAATTTCCGGGTATGAGCTGAGTGAGAAAGTGAATATGGAGGATTAACATGGTATCGGGATAAACTAATGCGAGAATAGAGAACATACATACATATACCAAAGGCTTTTCCCCCCTTATAAGGGGGGTAGCCAAAACACAAAGGCATAAAAACCACTCCCACCCATTCTATCCCCATCACACTCCACTCCCCTCCTCCCTTTTCCCTCCCTCTTCTCTTAGCACCTCTTGGATGATGGGTCATCCTGCATCTCGCCCACTGCCCTGGGTCAGAGGCAGTGTCACAAGATTACAAAGGATTACAAAGGCGGAGCATGCCGACAGGAGACCTTTTGGTCCATATCTAGGTCGGATGCGAAAAAATCATAATAATGATAGATAAATAAATAAATAAACAAAAACTATAATAATGTAAAAAAACATCAGTGGAAAATTAGGATGTATATTTAGTGTAGAGCAGTGGTTCTTAACCTTTTTTGGCAGCGACCCAAAATTTTGCACAAATCAAGCATCGCGACCCAAGCCTGCAAATAAATTTTCTGCTTTGGAGTTTTTATTTAATCATGGTCTGTTTAGAATCCTAAAACTAGGCATCATGTATTTTAATTATTACAGTATATAACTATAATATATTTGTAGTGGGAAAATAATTATTTTCTGCAAACCCTTAGCGACCCAATAAAATGGCATGGCGACCCAAATTTGGGTCACGACCCAGGGGTTAAGAACCACTGGTGTAGAGAACAGCGTTGTAAGCAGTCGTTTACGTGGAATGTCAATATCAACTGGGAAGAACCTTGATGCATAGAATATACCTAGACCATTGAAACAAACAAATATAATTGGAAACTTGAAATCTGATGAAATCAATGGAAGCAACAAGAAGGAGAATGGTGAGGGGTGGTGAAGACATTAATAATCTTGGTAATACTAGAAGATAGAAAGAAACCCTCCTTGGTGATTAAAAAGACGAAAACGAAAAACATTTTCGAGAAGAGGGAAAAAAAGAACATATATGAAC
>NC_134820.1:34987909-35000409 GCF_046742065.1 Oratosquilla oratoria | reverse complement strand
AAAAAAAGAAGAAAGACAACCTAAGAAGGAAAATATGCAACTAAAGTAATAATAAAGTAATATGAGTAGGAGTAGGGGAAAGAAGAGAGGAAAACGAGGAGTTGCTAGGGGGAAGAGGAGGAGGAAGAGGAAGAGAAGGAGAAAGAGGAAGAGGAGGAAGAGGAAGAGAAGGAGGAAGAGGAAGAGGAGGAGGAAGAGGAGGAGGAAGAGCAGGAAAAAGAGGAAGAGGAGGAAGAGGAAGAGAAGGAGGAAGAGGAAGAGGAGGAGGAAGAGGAAGAGAAGGAGGAAGAGGAGGAGGAAGAGAAGGAGGAAGAGGATGAGGAGGAGGAAGAGAAGGAGGAAGAGGAAGAGGAGGTTAAGGAGAAGGAATAAAAGGAAAAAAGAAAAGGGAGAGGAAAGCAATAAACACGAGAGAATGAAAAAGGAAGAGAAACAATGGAAGAGGAGGAGGAAGAAAAAATGTAAGACAAAGAGAAAGAGGGAGTGGGCAAGAAAGAAGGAAAAGAGTAGGAGAAGAGAGAGGAGAGAAGAAGTATAAGGAGGAGAGGAAGGAGTAGGCGGAGGAGGAGGAGTAGCAGAAGGAGGAGGAGGAGGAGAAGCAGAAGGAGGAGGAGGAGGAGGAGGAGGAGGAGGGGGAGAAGGAGAAGGAGGGGGAGAAGGAGGAGTAGGAGGAGAAGGAGGAGGAGTAGGAGGAGGAGGAGGAAGAGGAGTAGGAGGAGGAGGAGGAGGAGAGAAGGAGGAGAGGGGGCCGATGAATAAGACGGTGAGGAGGGCGACGTGGATGAAGTGGGAGAAGAGTCAAGTATCATCTGGGGGAAGGAGAGAGAGAGGAAGAGGGGGAGGAAAGAAGAAGGAGGGAGAGGAAGAGGAGGAGGAAGAGGAGGAGGAGGAAGAGAAAAAGGAGGAGGAGTAGGAGGAAGAGGAAGAGGAGGAGAGGAGTAAAAAATGTAGAAGGCATTGAGAGAGGAAAAAGGGAGAAGAGAAGGTGGGAGAGGAAGAGGAGGAGAAGAGAAGAAGAAAGAAAAGGAAAAGGAGGAGAAGAGGAAGAGGAAGAGGAGGAGGAGGGGGAAGAGGAAAAAAAGGAGTACAGTGAAAATTTAGAGGGAATTGGGAGAGGAAGGAGATAGGAGGAAATGAGAACTAGGAAGAAGAGAGCGAGGAACAAGAAAAGTAGAGATAACTTGATGAGGAGGAAAATGAAGAAGAAAAGAAGGAAGGAGGGAAGTAGAAAAGAGTAGATAAAAGAGGAAGAGGAAATGGAAAATTAAGGAAAAGATGATAAACAGTAAGAGGTGTAGAAGAAGGAATAGGAAAAGGAAGAGGAGGTGGAACGAGAGGTGGAGATAGAGAAAGAGGAAGAAGAGGTAGAGGAGGAAGAGGAGGAGTAAGAGGAAGAGAAAATAAGAAATTAAGGAAAAGAAGAAGAAGATGATAAACAGTAAGAGGTATAGAAGAAGGAATATGAAAAGGAAGAGGAGGTGGATGGAGAGGTGGAGGTAGTGAAAGAGGAAGAAGAGGTACAGGAGTAGGAGCAGAAGGAGGAGGAAGAGGAGGGGTAAGAGGAGGAGGAGGAGAATGTGGAGAAGGGTCGATGAATGAGAGAGGGATGGAGCGACGAGGTTGAAGTGTGGGGAGGGGGAGGGGGAGGGGGAGGGGGAGGGGGAGGGGGAGGAGGAGGGGAGGAGGAGTGGGAGAGGAGGAGGAGGGGAGGAGGAGGGGGAGAGGAGGAGGAGGCAAGTCAAGTCCCACATGAAGGAGAAGGACGTGGAGGAGGAGGGAGAAAAGAGGGAGGGAGAGAGAGAAAGAGAAAGAGAGAGAGAGAGAGAGAGAGAGAGAGAGAGAGAGAGAGAGAGAGAGAGAGAGAGAGAGAGAGAGAGAGAGAGAGAGAGAGAGAGAGAGACAGACAGACACGCAGACAGACAGAAAGACACATAGAGAGACAGATAGACGGACAGACAGACAAATAGACAGACAGGCAGACAGAGGGAGAGAGAGAGAGAGAGGGGGAAGGAAGGAAGAGGAAAATAGTGAGACAAAAATGTGTATGTGAGTGTGCGTGCGTTTGTGTGTGCGTGTGTGTGTGAGTGTGTGTGTGTGTGTGTGTGTGTGTGTGTGTGTGTGTGTGTGTGTGTGTGCGTGTGTGTGTGCGTCTGTATGTGTGTGTATGAGTTTATGTGTGTTAGTATGTATGTATGTGTGTGTGTGTGTGTGTGTGTGTGTGTGTGTGTGTGTGTGTGTGTGTGTGTGTGTGTGTGTGTGTGTGTGTGTGTGTGTGTGTGTGAGTGAGTGAGTGTATGTGTGTAAGTATGTATGTATGTGTGTATGTGTGTGTGTGTGTGTGTGTGTGTGTGTGTGTGTGTGTGTGTGTGTGTGTGTGTGTGTGTGTGTGTGTGTGTGTGTGTGTATGTGTGTGTGTTTATGCGTGTAAGTGTATATATGTGTGTGTGTTTATGTGTGTAAGTCTGTATGTATGTGTGGGTGTGTATCTATTTGTTTGCGAGCGTGGATGTGTGTGTGTGTATGTGTATAAATATATGCGTATGCATATGTGTGTACTTGTGTATGTGACTGTGTGGAGTTGCGTGTATGTATTTGTGTATGAGTAAGTGCTTATGGATGTACATATACGCTAGCTTGCACAAAATAAACACCAAATAATCCAAATGAAGGAGAGTGGGGCATGGTGGATGGTGTGTGAGAGGAGGTAAGGAAGGGGGTGTGGGAAAGGGGGAGGGAGAAGGAGAGGGGGAGAGCTTGGGGGGGCAGTGAGAGTTTAAGGGAGAGGGAAGCCTCTCTTCCCTGACGCCATTAGACCAAGAGTCCATAAATCTGCTCCAAATATTCCAAAATATTATTTCTCTTTCCATGAGAATTTTCCGTTTCCAAAAAGCAATTTTTCATCCAGAATAACCCATCTCCCTGCGAAGGTCATCCACAGCTAAATAAAATCTTATGGTGATAAACAAATGAATAAACAAATAAATAGATAAATCTACTGAGTAAAGACCGTCTCATAATCTTTCACGGGGTTGAAGACACCGCCACATCTGAATAGAATTTCCTGAAGACAGAAAACTAACCCTTTTGTTGCTCTTCACGACTTATATATTTGTTTTGACTGTCACCAGATCTTATTCAACTAACTTCTCCATACACATTGGTCAGTGTGAAAGAAAATAAGAAATACAGAGAAAAAGTAGAGACAGAGAAGATAATTTTAGTCACATGGTTTTCAGACTAGAAGAGAGAAAGAGGAGGAAACAGAGGAAGCAGAACTAATTGTTTATATTAGAATTATAGAAGATTTTTTTTCTTAACCATGGGTGGTAAAACCCCCATTAAGGAATGCTAGATAATTCTGTTTCTTGTAGCAATATATTAGTTGTAGTCACTATAACTTAGTCTTTCTTAACCTCAGGTGCTAGAACTCTGGGAGATAATGAAATAGTTCTTAGGAACTTCTGGATAGTTCTGTTCATTGTAGTACTATAGTAGTTGTAGTCATTGCAACTTTATGTATAGTGAGAGCTGCACTACCTAGACCTGACAATAGGGGGTTACGATGCCGCAAAAGGCTAAAAAAAATTGTTTTAGTAAAACTAAATTGTTTAACGATTCTATTTCCTCTGTATACTTCCTAGAATGGTTTTTCATTGGAGGTATACATCTAGAATGATCCTGAGAAAGATGCAAGAAGAAATCATCAACTTCTTGCAGAAGTGATCATACAGTGGACTATGTATTACCTAGAAAAGATCACACGTTTGCTTGGGATCGTTTTTTGTGAGTGGGGAAGAAGTCTATAGGAAAATGAAAAGATATTTGCGTATAAAAGGGGATATTGCCACTGTGCGCTTTTTAGGGATAGTTATTAGTGTCTGTGTCGTGGCCTATAGGGTATGGGCGGGAGACTTAGATTTCGATGCCTCTGCCGAAAGACCTCACCTTCTTCCAGAAGTGGTCACGTAGGGAGAAAGCTTCCGGTAAATGGCCGTCGTAAGCACTTGGAATGACCTCGGGAAATATACCAAAGGACCTCGCCTTCTTGCAGAAGTGGTCACGTAGGGAGAAAGCTTCCGGTGAGTGGCTGTCATAAGCACTTGCAATGATCATAGGAAAGATGCAAGAGGATCTCACCTTCTGCCAGAAACGGTAACGTAGGGAGAAAGGCTCCAGTGAAAGGCCGTCATAAGCACTTGCAATGATCATGGGAAAGATGCAAGAGGATCTCACCTTCTGCCAGAAACGGTAACGTAGGGAGAAAGGTTCCTGTGAATGGCTGTCATAAGCACTTGCAATGATCAGGGAAAGATGCAAGAGGATCTCACCTTCTGCCAGAAACGGTCACTTAGGGATAAAGCTTCCGTTGAAAGGCTGTCATAAGTACTTGAAATGACCTTGGGAAAGAAGCAAGAGGACATCACCTCATGCTAGGAGCGGTGACGTAGGGAGAAAGCTTCCGGTGAAAGGTCGTCATAAGCATTTGCAATGACCTCGGGAAAGAGGGAAGAGGACATCACTTTATGCCAGAAGCGATGACGTAGGAAGGAACCTCCCGGTGAAAGGCTGTCATAAACACTTGGAATGACCCCGGGAAAGATACAAGAGTATTTCACCTTCTTGCAGAAGCGGTGACGTGGGAGACAGCTTCCGGTAAAAGGTTGTCATAATCACTTAGAACGATCATGGGAGAGATACAAGAGGACCTCACGTTCTTGCAGAAGCGGTCATTTAGGGAAAGAGCTTCCGGTAGAAGGCCGTCATAGGCACTTGGAATGATCATGGGAGAGACGCAAGAGGACTTCACCTTCTTGTAGAAGCGATGACGTAAGGAGAAAGCATTCAGTGAAAAGAACTTATAATAGACACTTGGAATGATTATGGAAAAGATGCAAGAGGACTTTACCCTCTGGCAGAAGTGGTCACGTAGGTAGGAAGACTCCGGCGAAAGGTCGCCATAAGCACTTGGGATGATCAGGGTAAAGAGGACTTCAACTTCTTGCAGAAGTGGTCACGTTCTCGAGTCGAAGGCCTTTGCAGAAACCACGCGAAGGCTTCCACCATTAAGCCACCATAACCCACATCTATCGAGTCGAAGAAACGGCTACGCGGGGGTCCATTTGCGGCGAGAAACCATCGCATTAGAGTGAGGGTACCCCACTCACACGCTTAAAAGATGATTTGGCCCAATTGACGTCACTTCCGGTTTGTTTCCTTCTGAATTCCTTAGACACTTTTGGCCAAACTTTACGAAAAGGAAAAATTGGAATTTGAGCCCTCTAGCTTGACAAGTGGGGGGTCTCATCTTCTGGAAAAGGGATTTGTGTGATGTTAGTCAAAACAAAGTATATAAAGTTAATCATCAGATCGAAAGGATGGATGGTAGAGAGAGAGAGAGAGAGAGAGAGAGAGAGAGAGAGAGAGAGAGAGAGAGAGAGAGAGAGAGAGAGAGAGAGAGAGAGAGAGAGAGAGAGAGAGAGAGAGAGAGAGAGAGGGAGAGAGAGGGAGTGGTTTATACTAAACACTTTGGGTTCCAAGATATATTTAACATTCTATTTTTATTTACATTTTCATTTAATTTATTTCAACTTGTACAAGGAACCACTGGCCTGTCGAGTCTTATCATCTGAGAGCAATTCCAATCCCTTCTAGGTTTAGGATAGGATTAAATCCTATTACCATAAGCTCAGGGGGGTAGCCAAAAAGAAAAAGGCATAGAAACCACTCCCACCCATTCCATTTCCTATATATTCCACTCCCCTCCACCCTCCTCCCTCCCTCTTATCTTGGTACCCCCATGTAGGGGGAAAAAGCCTTTGGTATATGTATGTATGTATGTACCATAAGCTCGTTCGTAATTGGGTTACCTGGCAAGTAGAATTCAGACTAAGAAGGTTAAATGCCTCTACCTGGCAAGAGTGAAAAGGAGCCAAGTGGCTTCTTAAATTCTCCCAAAGGGGTCATAATCCTCTATTTCGTAAATGACGAGGAACGTGGCAGTCACGAGGAACGTGGCAGTCACGAGGAATCTTTAAAGGATCGAACTGGAGCCCTACAATTCACGGCTGAGATCGAATACGAACATACTAAAGCAAAAAAGACAAATAGGTGAAAAGATTATAATGAATAAATAAATGAATAAATAAATAAATGAATAAATAAATAAATGAATAGATAAATAAATAAATTGATAAATGAATAGATAAATAAATAAATAGATGAATTAATAAATAAATAGATATATAAGATGATGATGATGATGATGATGATGATGATGATGATGATGATGATGATGATGATGATGATGATGATGATGATGATGATGATGATGATGATGATGATGATGATGATGATGATGATGATGATGATGATGATGAAATAAATAAAAACATAAATAAAAAAGTGAGATAACAAATAATTATTATTTCAAAAAATAAAATTTATTTATTTATTCATTTATTTATTTATCTATTTATTTATTTATTTATTTACTCATTCTTTGATCTATTTATTTATCTATTTATTTGATTCATTTATCTATCTATTGATTTATTTATTTATCTATTTATTCATTTATTTATTTATTTATTTACTTATTTGTTTTTTAAGTTAAGACTTAGCTCTCCCAAGGTGACAAAGGACTTCGGAAGAAGACAGAAGCTAACGAAGCAAGGAAGAACCTGACACAGCTTCTTCGGCAGGATCTCCTGAAGTGCGAAGGCCACTGCTTGACTCCAAAGAGGTCCTCCGCATATCACTCACTCCTGAAGGACTAGTGTGTTGCCAGTTACCATGACCAGCTCGACCGTCCGTCTCTGTCTCTCTTTTTGTCTCTCTCTATTTCTGTCTCTATTTCTCCTTTCTCTGTTCGTCTGTTTGTCTGTCTGTCTGTCCCTCTCTGTCTGTCTCTGTCTGTCTACGTCTGTAAGTCTGCCTGTCTGTCTGTTCGTCTGTTTGTCTGTCTGTCTGTCCCTCTCTGTCTGTCTCTGTCTGTCTACGTCTGTAAGTCTGTCTGTCTGTCTGTCTCTCTTTCTATATCCCGCTCTCTCTCTCTCTCTCTCTCTCTCTCTCTCTCTCTCTCTCTCTCTCTCTCTCTCTCTCTCTCTCTCTCTCTCTCTCTCTCTCTCTCTCTCTCTCAACTGGGAAAGAACTATTTACAGGTTTAGGAAAGAATCCGAATTTCTTTCTACTAAAAAGAGAAAGAAGGGAATTAAGAAAGAAAGAAAAAGAGGTGTAGAAAAGAAAGAAATAGGGTATGAAATAAAGTAGGGAAGAAAAAAATATGCAAAAAAAGAAAGAATGAATGTTAGAAAGAGAAAAGAAAAAAGAAAGATTGAAACGGATAAAGAGAGAAAGAAAGGAAAACGAAAGAAAGAAAAAATAAAAGAAAATAGAAAGAAAGGGAAGAATGAATTAAAGAAAGAAAAAACGAAAAGAAAGATAAGAAAGAAAGAAAATAAAAAGAAAGAAAGAAAAAAGATAAAGATATGAAGGAAAAAGAATGATTGAATGAAAGGGATTGAAAGAAGGAAAGAAGAAAGAAATTATATAGAAATGAAGTATGAAAGGAGGAAATAAATATATAAATAGATAAATGAATAAATAAATAAATAAATAAAGGAAGAATGTATGAATGAACAAAAGAAAGAAAAGAAAGAATAGAAAGAAAAGAAAGGAAATAAAGGAAACAGAAAAGGAAAGAAAAGATAGAAATGGAATAGAAAGAAAAGAAAGATAAGAGATATAAGAAAGAAGGAAAGAAAATAGAGAGAAAGAAAGAAAAAAGAAAGAGAAAGAAAGAGGGAAAGGAAAGAAAAGATAGAAAAAAAAGAATATAAAAAAGAAAAAAAGAAAAGAAAGATAAGAAAGAAAGGAAAGAAAAGAAAGAAAAGAAAGAAAAGAAAGAAAAGAAAAGAAAAAAAGAAAAGAAAGAAAAGTAAGAAAAGAAAGAAAAGAAAGAAAAGAAAAAAAGGAAAAAAAAAGAAAAAAAGAAGAAAAAAAAAAGTAGTTTTGTATTGTGTTTTTCGTAATGGTTTGCATCATATGCTGACCATGTTACAATATATTTTTTTTCATAACCTGCCCCCAGTCTTCGTTATTCACCTTTTTTTTATGTCTTACTAAATATTTCTTGTCCAACACATGTTAAACAAGATTTTCTTTCGATTTTTCAGAAATCTTTTCTACCCAAGTCTTTTTCTTCTTCTTCTTCTTCTTCTTCTTCTTCTTCTTCTTCTTCTTCTTCTTCATCATCTTCCGGTTCTTTATTTCTTGTGTATCCATTTATCAAGTTTTCCCACACCTAGCCTTCGTTTTTACTTTTCATCTTTACTTCTTTAACTCATTTCTCTTTTGTTCTCGTGCCTCATCTTATTAAAACAACAGGGCAGGACTATCTAGCGATAGTTAGACCCATCCTTGACTATGCGGTACAGTTTTGGTCTCAGTCCTACAGAATGGACATCAATTCACTAGAATCAATACAGAGACGAATGACCAAAATGATACATGGACTCAGAAATTTACCTTACGAAGAGAGGCTTAGGCACCTTCACTTACACTCTCTGGAAAGACGCAGAGTGCGGGGTGATCTAATAGAGGTGTTCAAATGGATCAAAGGTTTTAACAAGGGTGATGCAAACAAGGTCATCATGTTAAAACAACAGGGCAGGACTCGCAGTAATGGCTATAAACTGGACACATTTAGATTTGAAAAGGAAATAGGCAAGAATTGGTTTACTAATAGGGTAGCCGACGAATGGATTAAACTTAGTAACCATGTAGTAAGCGCTGAAACTATCAGTTGTATTAAGAAACGATTAGACGGCTTTATGGATAGGGATGACAGGTGGTGATGGATACGGAGCTGCCTAGTGTAGGCCTTATGGTCTCTTGCAGTCTCCTTCATTCTTATGTTCTTATGTTCTCATCTTCCAGACATCTTGTAACATTTCCTTCGTACGTACATTTTATAATATTCGTTTTTATTACTCATTTCTTCATTTTATTATATATTACGTAGCGTCTATTTCCTTCACGCTCAACTTCTCGATCAACTTCTTCGCCTAAATTGTTCTTCTTCGTGTTTCAATTTCGTCTAAATTGAAAAAGGAGGAGGCGAAGAAATCAGAAGGAGAGAATGGGAGGAGGGAGAGAAGATAACGATGGAAATGGAGACAAGGATGAGAAGAAACAGTTGGAGAAGGAAAAGGAAATAGAGGAAATGAGAAAAGGGAAAAGGGGAAAAGGAGGAAGGGGAAAAAGGGGAAAAGGAGAGTATAAGGAAAGAAAGAAATGTAGAGAAAGGGGAAGAAGAAGAAGTAAAAGGATAAGAAAGGAAAATATGAAAAGTAAAACAAGGTACAAGAAGAGATAGCCGTAAAGAAGAGAATGAGGAAGAGGAGGAAAAGGATTAAGAAGAGAGAGAGGAAGGGGAAAAAGAGAAGGACAGTAAAAGAAAAAGGAAGAAAGGTAGAGAAAAGGAAGAAGGAGAAATAAAAGAAAAAGAAAGTAAGGTAGGAAAAGTACAATAAGGTACAAGAAGAGATTTGTAAAGAAGAGAATGAGGAGGAGGAAGAGGATTAAGAAGAGAGGAAGTGGAAAAGGAGCAGGTGAAAAGAGAGGAAGAGGAAGAAAATGAGGGAATTGGGTGGGAAAGTAGACAAGAAGGAGGACGAAAAGGAACTGGAAGAGGAAGGAGAAATGAAAAAAGAAGAGAACCAAAAAGAGAAAGATAAACAAGTAGAAGGAAGAAGAGAAAATAGAAAAATGAAAAAGAAAAAGAGCATTTACGTAAGTAGACTAAGAAACAGAAGACATGAAAACAGAAAGAGAGACAACAGAAAGAAGAGGGAAAGAAGAAAGTGAACTAATAAAAGAGGGACGAAGAAAACACAAAAAAAGTGAAGAGGAAGAGAGGAAACTGAAGGAGGAAGGAGGAAGGAGGCTGAGGTCCAGGAAAAGAAGGTGAAGGTGGAAGAAGTAAGGCGAGGAAGAGGAAGAGAAGAAGGAGGAGCAGGGGTATGTGGAAGAGAGAAAAGGAGGAAAGAGGAGGAAGGGTAGGGCAAAGAGGTGAAGGAAGAAGAGGAAGGGGGAGGAAGAGGAAGAGGAAGAGGAAGAGAAGTAGAAGAAAGAGGATGTAGAGTAGAGAAAAAAAGTAAGAAAAGAGAGAGGAAGAGGAGGAGGAAGGAGGAGGAAGGGTAGGGTAAATAGGTGAAGGAAAAAGAGGAAGGAGGAGAAGAGGAAGAGGAGAAGTAGAAGAAAGAGGATGTAGAGTAGAGAGAAAAAAAAAGGAATAAAAGAGGAAGTGAGATAATGAGGTTGTGGTAGCGAAGCGCTGAAAGGGAGAGGAGGAGGAGGAGGAGGAGGAGGAGGAGGGGGAGGAGGAGGAGGAGGAGGAGGAGGAGGAGGAGGGGGAGGAGGAGGAGGAGGAGGAGGGGGAGGAGGTGGAGGAGGAGGAGGAGGAGGGTGTGGGAAGGGAGTGGTTGGAGAGGACGGCGTCAGGTGTTAATTAATCAGGCCATTAGGTAAATTCTTTCATATGGCGTCAGCGTAAATATGGCGGATAGGTCATGAATATACATAAAGCGATGTGTGGGTGAGTGTGCAGCTGCCAGGAGGAGATGACGAAGCGAAAGAAGAGGAGGAAGAGGAGGAAGAGGAGGAAGAGGAGGAAGAGGAGCAGGAGGAAGAGGAGGAAGAGGAGTAGGAGAAAGGGATAACGAAGGGGAAGAGGAGGAAGAGGAGAAAGATAATGATGAGGAGGAGGTGGAGAAGGAGGAGGAGGAACAGGATTAGGAAGAGGGGATAATGAAGAGGAAGAGGAGGAAGAAGAGGAGGAGGGGAAAGAGGAGGAGGAAGAGGAAGAAGAGGATGTGGGAAAAGAGGAGGAGGAAGAGGAGTAGGAAGAGAGATACTGAAGAGGGATACCGAAGAGGAAGAGGAGCTTGAAGGAGGAGGAGGAGGAGGACGAGGCGAAGGAGGAGGAGGAAGAGGAAAAGAATAAGGAGCAAGAGGAGGACGAGGAAGAAGAGAAAGAGTACGAGTTTGAAGAGAAGAAAAAAAAAGAGAAGAAAGAAAATGATAGACAAGAGGAAGATGAAGAGGAGGAGGAGGAGGAGGGGGAAGATGGGATAGGTGAGATCTTGAAGTTGAAGGGGGGAGGAGATGAAGAGTGGGAGAAAGAGTAGGAGGAGGAGGAGGAGGAGGAGGAGTAGGAGAGGAGGAGGAGGAGAAAGAGGAGGAGGAAACGGTAGAAAAGAGAGATGAAGAGGAAGAGGCGAATACGTACAAAGCGTATATGTAGATAAACGGATAAACAAACAAGTGATTCGGTGTATAAACAAATAGGTTAATAAACAAACAAATGAATAAAGGAATATTTTTTTTCTGTGCCTGAGTTGAGAATCACTGGCCTTCTGTTTTCTGATACCTACGTTTTGTTTTTTGGTGCATCGCCGTTCGTTATACCATTTCGAAAATAATATCTGATGGACTCAAGGTCTAATCTTTTATGGACTCAAAAATCTTGTTTTCCAGTGGAGCCCTCGTGTTTTTCAGCCTTCAGCTTATCTTCGAATGTTTTCTGCAGTTCGTGTATTTACAGACGTGAGGAAGTCACCCTACATCGAGTAACATGATTCACATTCGCTTTGAACTCTTTCAGTCATGAATTCTGACCTTCGGGGTAAAGCAACTGTTTATTTTGTATGTCTTGGTGTTCATGTTTAAGTTGATCGTTTTTAGCACACATACATATACCAAGGGCTTTTTTACCCCGTACAAGGGAGGTAGACAAAGTCAAAACATAAATCCACTCCCATCCATTTCATCTCCGCGTACTCCACCCACATGTACCACCCCTCCCTCCCTCTTCTCTTGGCTCCTTCCGGATGACGGGTCGTCCCTGCATCTCGCCCACTCTCCTGGGTCTGAAGTAATGCAGCTTCTGATAGTTTTCAACGCTTGCTGATGAAATCTCTTCTTTCAGAATATTCCCGGAGAAGGAGGAAAATGAAACATGCAGATTTGTTTCTGGGGAAGGTGATTATAAAGACGATCTACAAAGGATTACAAAGGCGGAGCATGCCGACAGGAGACCTTTTGGTCCATATCTAGGTCGGATGCGAAAAAATCATAATAATAATAAATGAATAGATAAGTAAGTAAATAAATAAATAGATAAAAAATATAATAATGTAAATGATAAACAAAATACATAAATAAGTGCATAAGTATAGTTAAATAATAAACAAACAGGTAAATAATAAATAATAATAAATTGACATATAACTAATAATAAATGAGAATCAAGCATATAATAAACAAAGACAAATGATAACAAAACAAATAAGCAAATAATATAAAATAAATGATAGTAATTACAGCATCTTACTTAGATGTTTATTTAAATGATTCTTAAAGCTTCGAACTGAACTACACTGCACTGCCTCTGCAGGAAGTTGATTCTTTTTATTAACTGCACGGTTGGCGAAGTTGTT
>NC_134820.1:34970409-34982909 GCF_046742065.1 Oratosquilla oratoria | reverse complement strand
GGATCTGAAAAGAAGGTAAAGAGGAAGAAGAAGAAGAAGGACACAAGGGAGAGGAAGAGGAAAGAAAGAGAAGGAAAGGAAGAACAAGGAAACGATTAGAAAGGCACAGTATAATAGGAGAGGAAGAAGATGAAGGACACAAGGGAGAGGAAGAGGAGAGGAAGAAGATGAAGGACACAAGGGAGAGGAAGAGGAGAAACTTAGAAGAATAGGAAGGACAAGGAAACGATTAGAAGGCCGAAGCATATAAAAAGAGAGGAAGAAGATGAAGAGGATAAAAAGATGGAAGGAAAGAAAAGGAGAAGACAAAGAAGAACACGAAAAGTAAGAAGAGGAGGAAGAGGAGGAAGGAGGAAAGAGAAGAAAAGGAAGGAAAAGGAAGACAACTAGAAGAGCACAATAATAAGAAAAGAGGAAAATTTTGAGGAGGTGAGGCAGAAAATGAAAAGAAGGAAAAGGAGAAAAAGAGGAACACAAAAATTAAGAAGTGGATGAAGAGAATGTCGGTGAGAATGAGAAAAAGAAGAAAAACGAAAACAAGAAAAAGGACGCAAAGGATAAAGAGAGAGAAAGATGTGAAGAAGGAAAAGGAGAAGAAAAGAAAAGAGTTGAAAAATAAGAAGGGAAAGAAGAGGAGGGGAAAAAAGAGAAAAAGAGAAGAAAGAGAACACGAAAAATAAGAAAATGGGAAAAGAAGAGGGGAAGAAAGAAAAAAATAAGGAGGAGAAGAAAGATAACACGAAAAACAAGAAAATAGCAAAAGAGGAGGAAGAGAAAGAAGAGAAGAAAAGAAGCGTATAGAAGAAAAGGTCAGGGAAAACAAGAAAGAGAAAAAGGAAGAGGAGAAGAATGAGAAGGAGAAGGAGGAGATGAAGAAGGAGAAGAGTAGAAAGAAGGAGAAACAGAAAAAAAAGGTGTCGGAGAATTAAATACACAGGTATAAAGAAACGAAGAGAAAAATAAGAGAAAAAATAAAGATAAAGAGAAGGTCTGATAATGGAGAAGGAAGAGAATAAAGAGTACGGAAAATAGAAAAAAAATATTGTTTATCTTTTGTCATCAATAACAGGATCTTTTGTCCATGAAGATTTGTAATATACTGTATATATATATATATATATATATATATATATATATATATATATATATATATATATATATATATACTTATATATCAAGGACTACTATTACACAGGATGTACGCACCCAGATCCCTGGGTTCGCTAGCGGAGGTCATTGCTTTCTTTGTAACCTAACATTTTACATTGGACAAATATATAAAAACTAGAAACCTAACATAGTATATAGGACAAATATATCAATTACTGACTTATCCAATGCATTATAAGTTAATATAAACTTTTATAGTGAAATAAGAAACTATTTTTAAGGCACTGTTATGCTTTGAAATGCCAATTTTAGCCGGACTTAACAGGTATTATTGTATGAGGTTAGTGGACACCAGGGTTGGCGATTTTTTTTTTTTTTTTTATATCTTTAGAAAAAGTAAAAAATCGATTTTTTTTATTTAAATCAGATTTATTTGATTTAAATAGATTTTTTTCTTATAGATTTTAAATATTGTGGGATTGCTATCTGATATGCGATCTGATTGCTAAAGGACATTTTTAGCATATCAATATAAGGAGCAGTGTTATATAGACTTGCCACAAGTATACAAGAAACGGTATAAGCCGTATGTGAGGACGGTATGCTCAGGTTCACTCGATTCCTCCAAGAGTTTTCTCATCTTGGTGACATTTGCTGCATTGTCTGTCACAACACTTCCAATGTGACAACCAAAATCTTGTTCAGCCTTCTTGATCGAATTTTGTACAAATTGTAGAAGATATTCAGCAGTGTGAGGTTTCCCTGATGTGTCTATTGTGTCAACTAAATAAATCTGACCAGTGGATGTTGTTAGAGTGACACATATTATGGGCTCATTATGGATGTTAGACCACCCATCAATTGAAAGACATACATTTTCATTATTCAGGTCATCTGCACACTTTTTATATTCCTTTTCATACACAAGATCCAAGTACTTATCAGCAATATCTTTTCTGGATGGAGGAATATAACCTGGCCTCAGGTTCTGAACCATCTTGAGAAACTGAGGATGCTGAACAAGACGAAATGGTGAATTTGTAGCAAATATAATTCTTGCAACTTCTTTGTCGAGATTTTCCTTTTAAAATGCTAAAGTTTTTATGATAAATCTGTCCAGAGATGTTGATGACTTTCTTTTAGATAAAAGAGGATTTAGCAGAAGTGACGCCTGTGGAGTCTGATAGTGAGCTTTTTAATGGTGGAGTCAGGTTTGCAGATAATTCAAGTGAAGCCGATGATGAAGGGATTGAAGCTGTTAATACAGATCCAGAAATGGAAACAGAAAGTTTTAGCATATTGCATAATTTATAAATGAATAAATAAATGAATGAATACAGTGTGATTTAGGCTACTTTTGAGTACAATAGTTATCTTTTTAGATAATGATCATATTCACACAAGCCACTAAATCATTTGGAAATAATTAACAGGATATGAAATAGGTGGATTTGGAATTCAGCCCACACAGGATTCAGTCCACTTTTAAATTCACTAAAACTAATGGGTTAGTTGGGTTAAGTTAGATTAAATCCCTTTGGGCTGAATCCCATGTGGGCTGAATTCCAATGGAACCTATGAAATATATTACACAATGTTAAATGAAACGAATAACAATCATCTAGGCCCCAAAGTTGAGTGGATACAGTATATCATAATGATATAGTCATTACCCAAATTTAGAAGTAATGAAGTTGAAGTATCATCTCTTTAGGCCTTCACATTTTTATTGCACATGCTCTCCATTGTTCACCATATTTATATAGTTGTGTATGAAAAGGGAGAAATGCACACAATATAAGTAAAATTATTTACCTGGGTCATCAATTTCTTCTTCCGTATGCTGTGGCTGACCTTGGCATTTATCTCTGTGAGATTTTAATCTTGACACAATGCCCTGTAGTTCCTGGCTGCAGTCTTTGCATTTAGCTCGGTACCCACTGCAAGAAGTTGTTGGTAGTTTTTCAAAATAATTCCAGACAGGATCATTTTTTCTGCCTGAAGGAACCACTCTACCAGGTCCAGAAGACATCCTTTCTGGTTGATTCCAAAGCAGCAAATGACTCAGTGAGAAGCTGCTTACCTAGAACAAGTTTCAACAAGAATCTTGTTGAAGCATGTTGTGGGCTGCACAGTGATATACCGTTCCTTGTATACTTGTGGCAAGTCTTATATTGATATGCTAAAAATGTCCTTTATCAATCAGATCGCATATCAGATAGCAACCCCACAATATTTAAAATCTATAAAAAAAACTCTATATAAATCAAATAAATATGATTTAGATATTTAAAAAAAATCGATTTTTTATATATTTTTAAAAAGAAAAAAAAAATCGCCAACCCTGGTGTCCACTAACCTCATACAATTATACCTGTTAAGTCCGGCTAAAATTGGCATTTCAAAGCATAACAGTGCCTTAAAAATAGTTTCTTATTTCACTATAAAAGTTTATATTAACTTATATTGCATTGAATAAGTCAATAGTTGATATATTTGTCCTATATACAATGTTAGGTTTCTAGTTTTGATATATTTGTCCAATATAAAATGTTAGGTTACAAAGAAAGCAATGGCCTCCGCTAGCAGACCCAGGGATCTGGGTGCGCACGTCCTATGTAATAGTCCTTGATATGTATATATATATATATATATGTATATATATATATATGTATATATATGTATATATATATATATATATATATATATATGTATTTTTTTTTATTCAACAATCTCTCTTGTGAGCGCATTGGTGTAAGTCACTGTATCTTTGTTACGGGTTAGCTGGGTTCGAATCCTCGGCTCGTCCACGTTTCAATTTCCAACAAAATGTCTCCATCGAGCGATTCTTCAGTCTCGATTGCGATGGCATGGAATTAAAAGTTGTTTGTGGTTGAATAAAGATATCAATTGATCGCTGGGGACCATTCAGTGTAGATGTAATATATATATACATACACACAAACACATAATTTTCATTTGTGATATATATATATATATATATATATATATATATATATATATATATATATATATACACATATATATACATATATATACATATATATATATATATATATATATATATATATATATATATAGTTAATATTCTTCGTATGGCTGTTAATCTCCAATCATAAAAGGAGATACGTGACTCTGATCCGTAAGGTTGAAATACCTCATACGAAGAGGAGGAGGAGGAAGAGGAAGAAGAGGAGCAGGAGGAGGAAGAGTAGGAAGAGAGGGGAGGTGGAGTGGGAAAGGAGAGGTGAAGTAGTGGTTCCGGGAGATGAAGGAGGAAGAGAAGGAGGAGGAAGAACATGACGAGAAGGAGAAGGAGGAGACGGCGAAGGAGGAGGTGAAAGAGGAGGAGGAAGGCAAGGGAGAAGGAGGATGAGGAGCATGAGGAGAAGGAGGAGGAGGGGGAGGAAGGATTAGGAGGAGTAGGAGGGTTTGAGAGAAGTTTTTGTAGTGGCAGGGGGGAGGAAGGGAAGAAGGAAGAGGAGGAGGACGAGGAGGAGAAGAAAGAGTGGGAAAAGAAGCAAGAAGGGTAGGAAGATAAAGAGGAGGATGAGTAGGAGTAAGAAGAATAGGAATAAGAGGAAGAGGAGGAGGAGGAGGAGGAGGAAGAGTAGGAAGAGGAGGAGGAGGAGGAGGAAGAGTAGGAAGAGGAGCAAGGAGAGTAGGAAGAGGAGCAAGAGAAGGAGAAGGAGGAGGAGAAGGAGGGGAGGAGGAGGAGAAGGAGGGGGGAGGAGGTGGAGGAGGAGGGGAGGTGGAGGAGAAGGGGAGGAGGAGGAGGAAGAGGAATAGGAGTAGGGGAAAGAACGTAAGAGCAGGAGGAGGAAGAAGAGGAAGAGAAGGAGGAGGCGGAGGAGGAGAATGAGAAGGAGGAGGAGGAGGAGGAAAAGGTGGTCGGAGATGGATTACCCTGTGACTCCGCTGAGACAACGTGGATGAGTGAGAGAGGGAGTGAGGGAGTGAGGGAGGGAGGGAGGGAGAGAGGGAAGGAAGGAGGGAGGGGAGGAAGTCGGAAGCCCGATAAGACTCAAGTGGAAGTGAGAGAGATAGTGAGAGAGATTCGAGCCGACGGATGCCTAAGTTGTAAGAGATTGCCCGCTAGATTGGGAGATTGGAAGGCGTAAGAGTGTAAGTATGAGTGTGTGTGTGTGTGTGTGTGTGTGTGTGTGTGTGTGTGTGTGTGTGTGTGTGTGTGTGTGTGTGTGTGTGTGTGTGTGTGTGTGTGTGTGTGATTCACCTTGGTCTTTGGACCACGTGTTGGACTCGTGATCGACAGCTATTTCCCTCCCGGAAGAGAGCTCAGAGCTCGTATGACCGATCTATGGGTAATGCTTTGACCTTACTCACACACACACACCCAAGTCCCCCCCCCACGAGAGTTGGAGTAACGACTCGAAGCGCAGCGATACTGAAATTATTTTCAGCCCTGGGCAGGATTCGAACCCAGACCGCCGTAGTGACAGTTTGGGACTCTACCAACCGCGCCACCGAGTCGTGTGTGTGTGTGTGTTTGTGTGTGTGTGTGTGTGTGTGTGTGTGTGTGTGTGTGTGTGTGTGTGTGTGTGTGTGTGTGTGTGTGTGTGTGTGATTCACCTTGGTCTTTGGACCACGTGTTGGACTCGTGATCGACAGCTATTTCCCTCCCGGAAGAGAGCTCAGAGCTCGTATGACCGATCTATGGGGTAATGCTGTGACCTTGCACATACACACACACACCCAACTCGCCCCGCCCACGAGAGTTGGAGTAATGACTCGAAGCGCAGCGATACTGAAATCTTTTTCAGCCCTGGGCAGGATTCGAACCCAGACAGCTGTAGTGACATTTTGGGACTCTACCAACCGCGCCACCGAGTCGTGTGTGTGTGTGTGTTTGTGTGTGTGTGTGTGTGTGTGTGTGTGTGTGTGTGTGTGTGTGTGTGTGTGTGTGTGTGTGTGTGTGTGTGTGATTCACCACGTGTTGGACTCGTGATCGACAGCTATTTCCCTCCCGGAAGAGAGCTCAGAGCTCGTATGACCGATCTATGGGTAATGCTTTGACCTTACACACACACACACACACCCAACTCCCCGCCCACGAGAGTTGGAGTAACGACTCGAAGCGCAGCGATACTGAAATTATTTTCAGCCCTGGGCAGGATTCGAACCCAGACCGCCGTAGTGACAGTTTGGGACTCTACCAACCGCGCCACCGAGTCGTGTGTGTGTGTGTGTGTGTGTGTGTGTGTGTGTGTGTGTGTGTGTGTGTGTGTGTGTGTGTGTGTGTGTGTGTGTGTGTGTGTGTGTGTGTGTGTGTGTGTGTGTGTGTGATACCTTACTCCATTACCCATAGGGTTTTCCTTTACTTGAAGGAAATGAATGAAAATGAAAAAATAAATCTATGAATAAAAATGTAATTAAATAGATAGATAAACATATAAATGAATAGATACATATGAATATAGATATAGAATGAACTGAGATATTTCTTTAATTCCTCTTGATAACAACCCTAACTAATCGTAAATAACAACTCAAAGAACCGCAGCGAATCTCAGACTTCTCAAAAAACTCTCTGAGTACTCAAAATGAAATTTCCTTGACAGACCCGACCCAACCGTAAACACAGGCGCTCAATGCTTACAATACAGTGTGTGGTTGTTTATATGTTAATCCATGTGTTTGCTTCTTATTATCCTTATCCATTTTCTGTTTTTTATAGCTTTCTTTATCCACTGGTGGTGTAATCGGAAGGATGCGCATCTTGCATTCACTTAGTTGATGGTTCGAATCCCGCACTCCTCTCCGATTTCCAATAGTGACTGTTACCTGATTCAGCAGTCCTGAAAGCGTATAGGGCAAAGGTGACGACTTCGGCCGTAGATATACGACTCCTGGCGGAAGCATCTCACTTCCTTCTTCGTAATATGTCTTCCTTTGTTCTTCGTCTTCTTCCTCTTCTTGAAGACATTTTTTTTTTGTGTGTTCCTATATTTCTGGTGACAATAATCTGCTCTATTTTGGAACAATGTACTTCTTTATACCATTCATTCCTTGAGTCTTTTGTAATCAGAGACTGTGCCATTCAGACCTTCCAACAAGATTCTTTCCATGGCTATTCTAAACGATTTTTTTCCTCTTATCACACGCAAACTAATCAGTCATCCCTTCCCCTTCTTTTTTCCGTTATCGTTATCTTTCGATTCTTCAATATTTCCTTATTCTCATACATGAGGGTCTTCTTGTGAATCTTCATTGGGCATTTTCAAGAACGGCCCTTGCTCCAAACTCGCCTTGTATAACTATATGAACCCGATCTGGATCCCCAACAGTGGCGGCGTCAGGGGGGGGCCCTGGGGGGGGGCTTTGGCCCCCCCAAAAAGTGGCCAGCCCCCCCATTAGCCCCCCCAACTGAAATGAGCAAATTTAAAATTTAAAACACTCATTGAAATAATTATATTAAGTGGAATTTTTAATTGCCAGGGCTAAAGATTTGTCAGCCATCAGTGCTAGCCCTACCATTAACCCCCTCCCCTTCTGAAATGAGGATGATATATGTGTATTATCATATTACTATTAGCCTCCCCAAAAATTTGCTCAGCCCCCCCTTAGCCTCCCCAACTGAAAATTCCTGGCGGCGCCGCTGATCCCCAATGGCTCTCAGTAGCTTCCATGAGGTCCAGGTTCCTGAGCACAAGAAGTAAAGGCAATGTAGTTCACTTCGAAGCTTTAAGAATCATTTAGATAAACACCTAAGCAAGATGTTGTAATGACTGTCATTTATTCTATCTTATTTGTTTATTTGTTTTGTTATCATTTGTCTGTTTGTTTATTATTATTTGCTTGATTCACAGTTATTATTATTTATATGTCAACTTATTATTATTTACTATTTACCTGATTGCTTATTATTTAACTATACCTATGCATTCATTTTATTTATTGTTATTTATACTATTATATTTCTATCTATTTATTTATTTATTTATCTATTCATTTATTTATCATTATTATTATTTTCGCATCCGACCTAGTTATGGACCAAAAGGTCTCCTGTTGGCATGCTCCGCCTTTGTAATCCTTTTTGAATGCAGCAAAGCGTCTCCTGGCGTAGGTATCCTTATACATCCTGTATTTCTATTCCTTTGCAACGACGAAGCTGATTTTCTTTTATTTTCTGGTCTTGACATACCTACAGAACTCGACGGATGTATGGAATTCCATACAAGCGGTTCTTGATAAAATCCGACGTAGGTAAGGCCGGACGGAATCCGACGCATGGCCTTCCTTGACGGAAATCGACGGATTCCAAAGGAAAGACGTTCCGGATGAACAGACGGAATCCGACGGAGAATTCTTGCAACAGGAAGCCAATCCAGCTCCAGGCTGCTTTAACTTCATTCAGCTGAAGGAGGAACTACGGCGACAAAGTCATTTACAGACTTTTCAGCCGGGATGAAATCACCCACCGGCAGCCGTCCAGCTTCCAATTCTCTCCGTGCTCCCGGGCGGCCAGCCGACCTCTTGTTATTTTGGCTTTCCTATTCTGTTTTCCGAGTTAGCCAGCCGACTTCAATCCTTTACGGCTTCCGGGCCGTCCGGTTTCCTAAAGTATCCTTTCCGCTTTTCTATCCAGCTCTCCCGGCCGCCGGCCTCTTCTACTTTTCACATCACTCCCTGCCGGTCGGCCTCCAATCTTTCCAGTTTTTGCCGTTCCACGCTACCGGCGGGCCTTGCTCTTTAACGGCCACTCTGGTCGGCCGACCTCTTAAAATTTTCTCTCCCGCTTTTCGATCCAGGTCTCCCGACCGACCGGCCGGCCGGTCGACTGTAACGGGTCGACCGGCTCTCGAAGAACCGATGGAGTCGAGGCGACCGGCGCCTGACTAAGGAGGATATTCCAGATGACCTTCGTGCATGATTTTCTTTCCGGTTGCCGCAATACGATTTTATTCAGGTTAAGTAAACATGTGTGTGTGCGTGCGTGAGTGTGTGTGTGTGTGTGTGTGTGTGTGTGTGTGTGTGTGTGTGTGTGTGTGTGTGTGTGTGTGTGTGTGTGTGTGTGTGTGTGTGTGTGTGTGTGTGTGTGTGTGTGTGTGTGTGTGTGTGTGTTTGTGTGTGTTGTATATATATCTATATATATATATATATATATATATATGTGTGTGTGTGTGTGTGTGTGTGTGTGTGTGTGTGTGTGTGTGTGTGTGTGTGTGTGTGTGTGTGTGTGTGTGTGTGTGTGTGTGTGTGTGTGTGTGTGTGTGTGTGTGTGTGTGTGTGTGTGTGTGTGTGTGTGTGTGTGTGTGTGTGTTTATGCGTTCGCGTGCATTAGAAGTTCTCTCTATTAAAAGAAAAGCCATTTTCACTTACCAGTGAAATTAATTAACTTTCGTAAATACTACTAAGGAATGACCTCTTTTCTACAGAAAACGATAATGAGAATTGTGCTAACTTAATAAACTGTGATGCTGATGACAATTTTAGTTATCTAAGAGACAGACTCTTTCTCTGCCGAAGAACAAAAAGAGAAATAACAACGAAGGAAAAGAACATAAAAACATAAAACATAAGAATGGAAGAGACTGCAAGAGACCATAAGGCCTACACAAGGTAGTTCCATGTCCATTACCACCTATTATCCCCATCCATAAAGTTATGTAACCTTCCTTCCATAAAGAGCACAGGGATCATGTCGTATAGAGTATAAAGATCTATAAAATACCTCAGGATGATGCTGTTGTGAGCAAACATTGGTACTCACGCATGAATCAGTCAATTGGCGGATGTAATCTGGACGTGAACTCGGGACCTGCAATGCAAAGACAACGTTTTAACACTGGACCACACTACTCAGTGTCATAACTTATATTGAACCCAATTCGCTACCAAAGAATTCACACATAACTGAGCAAAATACCTTCTAAAATATAGAGCAAAAGGGATAAGTACTACCCGGGATTAATAACATAAGGACATAAGAATGAAGGGAACTGCAAGCGACCATAAGGCTTACACTAGGCAGACCCTTTATAAGTGATATTAACTGTATAGGTAGAATCGCTGATGTGTCGTTGTTATTGTCCTTCAGAACTGGAGGAATGAGAATATTCCCGGCACTTGGTTCCGTTTTCGACAATGCCTTCTGTAAACAAGTGAATAGATAGATAATGAAATAAATGAATAAATGATTGAATAAATGAATGAATAGATAAATAGATAGATAAGTGAATTAATATATAGATATGACCCCCCCAAAAAAGAAGAAAAAATATATGTACATATATATATACATATATATATATAAATATATACATATATATATATGTATATATATATATATATATATACGTATACATATACATATATATACATATATATATATATATAAACATATATATATATACATATACATATATGTATATATATATATATATATATATGCATATATATATATATATACATATATATATACATATATATATATTGATAGATAGATGCTAGTAAATAGAATAGAATAAAATAAAATAGATTAAATCAAAATTGAATAAAAAAAGATAAAACAAAGTTAAACAAGAAAAAAGTATCATAAAGAACATTTTGGTATGCCATATTGAACTCGTCTCAAGGTCCAGAACTCTAATCAGTGCCGAGCAAACAGAAGAAGCTTATTCTTTCTTAGAGAAATGCCGAATCACTGTAATTAAAGAACGATTTTTTCCTCTTCTACCAAGACGGAAGATTAGCATTTCTAAACAGAATTTTTTCTTATTACCCTCCTTTACCTAGACAGACGATTAGCATTTCTAAACAGCATCTGGGCTTAAGATCCAGAGTATTAGGCTTCCATCCTCTCCAAACAAGTCAAACACAACGTGTTTGTGAGTGAGATTCTCAATTCAGGTTTGCTGTTTTAGTTCCGTTACGTTTAGTTACGTTACATTTAGTTACGTTACGTTTAGTTATGTTACATTTAGTTACGTTACGTTTAGTTACGTTACGTTACGACGGAGAGGGGGGGGGTCGCCGATTAGATTAAGCGGCCTTGCTGTCAATGTGCTGCATCTTGCTTTATTGCTTCTGACCTAGGGCAATGGACGAGATGCAGGGATGACCCGTTATCGAAGAGGAGCCAAGATAAGAGGGAGGGAGGGAGGAGTGGTGAAGGGGAGTGGGGAGGGTGAGGATGAAATAGGTGGGAGTGGAATTATGCCTTTCGACTATGGCTACCCCCTTGTAAGGGGGAAAAAGCCCTTGGTATATGCATGTAAGTACGTTCATTATGAGCTAAGATTGGAATACCAATCATTAGTAATTATGATATTACACTGCTTATAGTTTACCAGCGCCTCTATCCTTGGGAACAAAAATATATAAATGAATAGTTAAATGAATAAATAGAAAAAATAGATAGATAGATAAATAAATCAATAAATACGTAAATAAATAAACAGATAAACGAATAAATAGATAAATAAACATATAGAAAAATAAAAAAGTAAATAAAAGATAAGTAAATAGATGAATAAGTAAATGAATATATATATATATATACATATATATATATATATATATATATGTATATATATATATATATATATATATATATATATATACATATATATAAGGATATAAATGAATAAATAGGTAATTAAACAAGTAATAAAAGTATATACAAATAAACAAATAAATTAAATATATTTGCGATTTCTGTATTTCTGATAATACGGATTCTTCTTTTTTTTTCAAAGAAAAGAAAGTCCTCTTCTATCTTTTGAATCACGTGTCTTTGGGTCCCCCCGCTGTCCGAAAATTCTCGTTAGCACGCTACTTGCTTTTGCTATTTGCTTTTGCTATTTGTTTTTGCAATTTGTCTTTGCAATTTGTCTTTTATTATTTTGTTTGGGTAGAAACGACTTCGGTTGCGATCTTTTCTTTTTTTCCAAATTTCCAAATGTCAAATCATTCATCTTTAACATTGAACCCACACACACTTTAACGTGGTGGTACACTATGCATTTCTCGCTAGCATGCTACTTACTTTTGCTAATTCGTTTGAGTAGAAACAACTTCGGTTAAGATCTTTTATATTTCAAATTTCCAAATGTAAAATTACTCTTGCGATATACAGAGAAAAGCTAAACGACGAACTAAGAGTAGTTAAACCTAGAATTGGATTGTTACACACGTTATTCAAATGTTCTTTCGGAGATCTAGAATATTGTAACCAAAATCGTTTGCACTCAATCGAAGTAGCAAAAGCAAATAGCATGCTAGCCTAGTGTGCTGCCACCTTTAAGATTAAATGTGCTGGTAGAATAATAGAAAGTGTGCTGGTTTTGTGCTTGCTTAGTTGTAGGTTCGAATCCTGCTCTTCTCTCCGACTTCCAGCGTGTGTG
>NC_134820.1:34945409-34965409 GCF_046742065.1 Oratosquilla oratoria | reverse complement strand
CTTGCCAAATATAGGAAGTCTGACGGAGGGGGGAGAAAGGGGATGGAGAGGAGGAAGAGGGAAAGAGAAGGAGGAGGAGGGGGAGGAGGAGGAGGAGGAGGTGGAGGGAAAGAGAAGGAGGAGGAGCAGCAGCAACAGCAGTAGCAGCAGCAGAAGGCGGAAGTCTTCCACAATAGAACCAGATGGAGGAACATGCTGAGACCATGTACAGTAGTCTAAACCTCCACTGGATGTTGACGATGAAGAAGGAGGAGGAGGAGGAGGAGAAGGAAGATGGGAAGGGGGTTGAGGAGGAGGAAGAGAAGGAAGAGAAGGAGGAAGAGTAGGAAGTCTTCTATGATATAACCAGATGAAGGAACATATTGGGACCATGCACAGGAATCTCTATTGGAAGTTGACGAAGAGGAAGGAGGAGCAGGAGGAGAAGGAGGATGGGAAGGAGGAGGAGGAGGAGGTGAAGGAAGAGGAGGAGGAGAAGGAAGAGGAGGAGGAATAGGAGGAAAATGGGAAGGAGGAGGAAGAGGAGGAGGAAGAGAATGAAGAGGAGGAGTAGGAGTGGGAAGTGTTCTATGATATACTCGTAACCAGATTAAGGTTTTACTGGGACCATACAGAGGACTTTCAACCTCCGTTGAAGTTGTCAAAGAAGACGTGAAGATCACAACCCTTTGTTGAGACAACACTAAGGCAGCTCGCACACCGACGCAACCAGTCGCATGAAACCGATCGTAATGGAGAGCTACACTGTGTGAAAACAGTATTACATGTAATGCATGAACATGAACATATAATTTACTTTTATTTCTTTTTTCAGAAATGCATGTACTTGATTGCTAATGGGTAAACGTACAGGAAATAATGGTTTAACAGAGTGTAGGCATCCGTTGCGATGGGTTTCATGCAACTGATTGCGTCGGTGTGCGAGCTGTCTTAAAGAGCCCAATTACCCAATGCCATCGAGGGCCCTCTGGAACCCACAGAGACTCCCGGAAGCATAGAAGAGTCCCATCAGCGAACCACGAAGTCCCCATGAGAACTTGCAGGAAACCAATGGGATTCCCACCCGTGTCCCCTGTCGGGATCCGCCCCTCTACCCCCCTACACCCCTGCGGAAGATGAGAACGCTGAGTGGGAACCGCCTAACGAGCTTCCCTTTCGACGCGCTCGTCCTCCGGGGCCAGTGGTCACGAGGGCTGCTGCCGGCGGGCACTCCAGGCAGGCACTCTCCGCCTATTCCCTCTCACCCACTACCGGCTCGGCTGCCAAGCGGCGCATCGCCGCCGGTTCGGCGCGTGGTGGCATCAGGAGACTATTTCATTTTATTTCAAACGAACGAAACGTTATGCTAAGTAACAAAGATCTCGTCCTCTCTTAGGCGTTTCCTCTGCCTTGTTGGGAATTGGCGCAGATATGTAAAGCTTGCATCAAAAAAGACAATATATTCTCCATGGTATAAACGCACAGGTCTCTTCAATGTTATCACTTTGACGTTCATAAGTGTTCCCTCAGTTGAATAAAATCGCCTGACGACTGCCAGGATAAACATGATCAAATACCAAAGGTGAAGTGTTGGTAGAGGCGTTTATAGATGAAAAGAATTGCCTGGAGAGATATTTGGATTTCCTTAGGGACCTCATCCACGGTACGATCTGGCGTTGAGGCCGCCGGACAGATCTGATCTGATCCGACCAGATTGGATCGTGTATGGATTGGTTTTGGTTTGTCCGCCCGACACCCACAATCCAATCTGGTCTTCAGTGGTCTCAAGGACACATCGTACCGTGGGTGGTGTCTCTTAGTAAAGATCTAGAGCCTAGATCTAGATTTGTATGGATTTTAGAGTGTATGAAACGGGGGTCCTGAGCAATCATGTCAGTTTTTGCGCAGTCATTGGGCATCTTGTACTTCGCTCGTAGCACTCCTGTAACAGAAGATGTAAGAGAGCTCCTCTGCCTAAACTCCTCTTCCTCCTCCTCTTTCTCCTCCGCCTCCTCTTCCTCCTCCTGCTGCTCCTCCCCCTCCTTCTCCCCGCCTCCTCTTCCTCTCCCGCCTCCTCTTCCTCCTTTCTTCCTCCTCCTCCACCCCGTTTTCCCCCTCCTCCTCCTCCTACTCCTCTTCCTCTTCCTTTCCCCCCCCTTCTTCTTTCTGCCTCTCCTCCTCCTCCTTCTCTTTATCTCCCTCTCCTTTTCCTCCTTCTACTCCTTCTCCTCTTCTTCCCCCTCTTCCTCCTCCTCCTCCTCCCAGCGAGGCAACTCTTCATTTCCACGAACGACCCCGTCGGGGGCGGGGGATGACCCCATCAAGGCAAAGGGCGCCGCCCAAGGCAATGGAGCGTTGAGGATGCAGAAGGAGACCGAGAGGGGAGACAGAGAGGGAGGAAGAGGGAAAACGAGAAGACCAAGAAGAAAAGGAGCAAGATGGAAAAGGAAGAAAGGAAAAGGGAGATAGAGGAGGAGGAGTGGGAGGAAGAGGAGTGGGAGGAGGAGTGTAAGGAGGAGTGGGAAGAGAAAGAGGTGGAAAAGCAGAAGGAGAGGGGGGAGTTGGAGCAGGAGGAGGAGGTGGTGAAGGAGGAGTTGGAGGAGGTGGTGGAAAAGGAGGAGGAGGAGGAAGTGGTGGAGAAGGAGGAGGAGGAGGAGGAGGAGGAGGAGGAGGAGGAGGTGGAAAAGGAAGAGGGAGAGGAGTGTGATGAGGAGGATTGTGAAGAGGAGGAGGATTGTGAGGAGGAGGACCGTGAGGAGGAGTGTGAGGAGTATAAGGAGAGGGAGTGTGAGGAGGAGGAGTGTGAGGAGGAAGAGTGTGAGGAAGAAGAGTGTGAGGAGAAGGAGTGAGAGGAGGAAGAGTGTGAGGAGAAGGAGTGAGAGGAGGGTGAGGAGGAGGAGTATGAGAAGGAGTGAGATGAGAAGTGAGAAGAGGAGTGAGAGGAGGAGGAGTATGAAAAGAAGTGAGAGGAGGAGCGTGAGGAGGAGGAGGAGGAGGAGGAGGAGGAGAAAGTGAAGAAGGAGTGTGAGGAGGAGAAGTGAGAGGAGGAGGAGAAGTGAGAGGTGGAGGAGTGTGAGGAGGAGTGGGAGGTGGACGAGGTGAAGGAAGAGAGTGAGTTGTAGCACCTGCAGGTGAAGAGGATCGGGAGGTGACAGGACATAAAGACTCCTCCAAACTTCCAAAGATCTTCCTCCTCCCCTCCCTCCCAACTCCTCCTTCCACCTCCCTCTTTCCAGCCATTCTCAACCCTCCTCTTCCTCCTCCACCTCCCCACTTCCTCTCCACTTTTTCTTTGCTCTCTCCTCGTTTTTTTATCCTCTCTCTTCTTTGTCAAGAACTAGTCTTTGTATTTGAGTTGATGTATCAAACCTCGGCGGTGATTTGAACTGTTCTTTCAATCTGATGGCCAGGATGATATTTTGCATTTTTATAGGTTTTTCTATTTTCACTTGGACAATAAAAATGGTTATGTGCAAAACTTATTCAATTTACATTATAAAATGAGATATCGACTTACAGTGAAGTTGAGTGTGAATAAAGTGCGAGAGAGGATTTCAGAGAGAGGGGCCAATATCCGTGTCTAGTGACAAGTACCACTTTGTTAAGAATATAAAACAAACCTATCTCTATTTACCTGGACTCACACATTTTACTCACTCATTTATTTTTGTGTAAAGAAGGCTCACACAATTTCAATCATTACCTATCTAAACAATTGGGAAAATGTAAATACATAATTGAGGATACTACTTTGTTGTGTCATCTTGTTTACATGACCTTTGACCTCTGGGGGGGAGAAGGTCTCAATTTTGTACTCCTTTGCCTCTGGCTTGCAAGTCTCCTGCAATTAGTCACGCTCACATGAGAAAAAACCAAATGCAAGATTTATCTTATTATCTGATTTAAGGTAACCTATTACTTTGTTGGATATATCATAATCAATTCAGTTAGAATTGTGAGCACTATAGCTCTTGTTAGAATATGGCTTATGGCACCATACCCGCGGGCCATTTGTGTCAGTGACGCGTCATGGAACATGGCATCTTTCTTTCTTATCCTTCCTCTTCCTCCTTCCTTATTTCATTCTTCTTCTCCCTCTTCCTTTTCTCATTCTTCTTCTCCCTTCTTCCTTTTCTCATCGTTCTTTCCCCTCTACTTCCTTCTCATCCTTCCTCTCCCTTCTTCCTTTTCTCTTCTTCCTTCTCCCTTCTTTCTTTTTATCCTTCCTCTTCCTCCTTCCTTATTTCCTCCTTCTTCTCCCTCCTTCCTTTTCTCATCCTTTTTCTCTCTTCTTTCTTTTATCTTCTTTCTTCTCCATTCTCCCTTTTCTTTTCCTTTTTCTCCCTTCTTCCTTTTTATCCTTCCCCTTCCTCCTTCCTTATTTCGTCCTTCTTCTCCCTTCTTCCTTTTCTCATCCTTTTTTCTCCCTTCTTTCTTTATCTCCTTCCTCTCCCTCCTCCCTTCTCTCATCTTTCTTCTCTCTTCTTCCTTTTCTCATCCTCCTTCTCCCTTCTTCTTTATCTTCTTCCTCTTCCTCCTTCCTCATTTCGTCCTTTTTCTCCCTCCTTCCTTTTCTCATCCTTTTTCTCTCTTCTTTCTTTATCTCCTTCCTTCCCCTTCTTCCTTTTCTCATCCTTCTCCCTTCTTCCTTTTCTTATCCTCCTTCTCCCTTCTTTCTTTATCTTCTTCCTCTTCCTCCTTCATTATTTCGTCCTTCTTCTCCCTTCTTCCTTTTCTCATCCTTTTTCTCCCTTCTTTCTTTATCTCCTTCCTCTCCCTCCTCCCTTTTCTCATCTTTCTTCTCTCTTCTTCCTTTTCTCATCCTTTTTTCTCCCTCCTTCCTTTTCTAATCCTTTTTCTCCCTTCTTCCTTTTCTCATCCTTTTTCTCCCTTTTTCATTTTCTCATAATTTTTCTCTCTTCATTCTTTATCTCCTTCCTTCCCCTTCTTCCTTTTCTCATCCTTTTTCTCCCTTTTTCATTTTCTCATAATTTTTCTCTCTTCATTCTTTATCTCCTTCCTTCCCCTTCATCCTTCTTCTCCCTTCTTTCTTTATCTCATTCCTCTCCCTCCTTCCTATTCTCATCCTTCTTCTCCCTTCTTCCTTTTCTCATCCTTCTTCTCTCTCCTTCCTTATTTCACCCTTCTTCCTTTCCTCATCCTTCTCCCTTTTATATCCTTCCTATCCCTCCTTCCTTTTCTCTCCTATTCTCACCCTTTTTCTCCCTTTTTTCCTTTTCTCATCCTTTTTCTCCTATTACTTGCTCCTCATTCTTCCTCTCCCTTCTTTCTCTCCTCAACCTTCTTCTCCCTTCTCCCTTTTCTTATCCTTGCATTCCCTTCTTCCTTATTTCATCCTCCACTTCCTTTCTTCCTTTTCTCATCTTTTCTTTATCTCCATTTGCTCTTCATCCTTCTTCTCTCTTCATCTTTCTCATCCTTTCTCTCCCTCCATTCGGTTCTCATCCTTATCCTTTCTTCCTTTTCTCATCCTTCTACTCCTTCCCTCCTTTTCTTATCCTTAAGACTAAGAAAAACATACTGAGGAATATGTGGCTACAGCGATAGGGAGACAGGCAGACAGAGACAGATAAACGGGACGAAAAACGCAAGAAAGGAGACGGGTGAGTAGTGAGAGAAACACAGACAGAACATCTATCAGACGAAGAACGCATTTGTCATTCTATGGATCCAGACGCATTCTTAAACTCACCATCCCACTCCCACAAAGTGGGAGGTAATGAACTCGCTGATTGGTCCAAGCCCTGGCATTTTTTTTTTTTTTTTTTTTTTTTTTGCCGACAGTGGGGTCACCTCCCCGCCTGGCCAGGGCTACGGACGCAGTCGAAACCGTTTCCTCTTGAGAGTTATTGTCTCTCCTTCTCTTCCCCTCTCTCGCCCCAACCAATATATTTAACAAGTTCCTCAAACAACATTCACTTAGCACTCAGGCCCACACTTTGGAAGCCTTTCACTAGACGTGGGAAACGCTTTCTACTATTAGAAAGTAAAATTATAATTATTTTTCCGAGATAAATTATTTACTGGCGTATCTGCAAAATATACGAGTAATTTTCGTTAACATAGCCAATAAGATAAAATGTTATTTTATACATACATATACCAAGTACTTTTTCCCCCTTACAAGGGGGGTAGCCAAAGTCAAAAGACATAATTCCACTCCCACCCATGTCATCCTGACCCACTCAACTCCCATCCACTACCTCTCCTGGATGTCTTCAACTCGTCCACTGCCCTGGGTCAGTGGTAGAATAAGTCCGAGAGAGTTCTATCAATTTGTGGTTGACGCTAAACCACAACACTCGACCATTCAAGTTCTCCAGTTGCATAATACAACAGATTTATGCATTGTGTCAGGGTGACGGATGGGTGGTGGTTCGAACTCGGTGTCCGTGGGTTGGACTTGGGAGGAGAGAGTTGCGAGTGTCTGCACACCCGAAGAATGCGGATGAACGTGGAAACATGAGTATGGACAAACCACATCGTTCTGAATAATTTTTGTAAATGTCTGTTCGGACAAGTAGAGAGATATGAACGCAGTCAAGTGCGTGCGCGCGCACACACACACACACACACACACACACACACACACACACACACACACACACACACACACACACACACACACACACACACACACACACACGATGGCGTGGTTGGTAGAGTTCCCGGCTGCCGTTACGGAGGTCCGGGTTCGACTCCCGCCGAGGCTGAAATAATTTCAGTATCGCTGCGCTGCGAGTCGTTACTCCAACTCTCGTGGGCGGGGAGTTGGGTGTGTGTGTGCGTGCAAGGTCACATCATTACCCATATACGAGCTCTGAGCTCTCTTCCGGGAGGGAAATAGCTGTCGATCACGAGTTCAACATGTGATCCAAGACGGTGGTGAATCACACACACACACACACACACACACACACACACACACACACACACACACACACACACACACACACACACACACACACACACGCACGCACACACACACACACACACACACACACACACACACACACACACACACACACACACACACAACACACACACACACACACACACACACACACACACACACACATATATGTATATATATATATGTGTATGTATATATATATACAGTATATATATATATATATATATATATATATATATATATATATATATACATATATATATACATATGACTATTTATTTATTCATTTATATTTTTATCTATTTATCTATTTATCAATTTATCAATTTGTTTACTTATTTACTTATCTATTAATCTATGTATCTATCTATTCATCTATTTTTACATTTATCTATTCATCTATCTATTCATTCATTTATTTATTCATTTCCCCCCAATCCTCAACTACGCTTGGTGAATTTGTGACCTTATTTCACTGCCCTGGAATTTCACTGTCTGGAATGAACGAGAGGTGAGGGTCGCCATGCCCTGACACCGAGAATGTGGGTGGACCAGCTTTGGATGCTGAGCACCTCTGTCGAGTAGCTACGTCTTGCTGCACTGCATCTGACCTTGGCAGTGGTGGGCAAGAGACAGGATAGTTTTTCATCCTCAAGGAGCTAAGATAGAAGGAACAAGTAGGTGTGGGATGTGTGAAGGACTAACCCAACCCATTATAGGAGAAAAACTATTGGTTCGTTTATGTATAAGTATAAATATAAACGAGAATAGAGTGAAAGAACACCATAAAAAGCTGACAACTGTAAAGAAAGTTGTTGAAGCTAGAAATTGAATGATAAAAGAACCAGATGGAGATATGCTATATGGAGAAAAAAGAAAGTCATGGAACAGTGGCAGCAGTACTTTTATGAGTTGCTAAAGAGACCGGACCCGGCTCACCCAATCCAGGCTGCACAAGTAATAAATACAGATCCCATTGAAGAACCAACATTAGCTGAAATAAAGATGGTCATAAAGGAATTAAAAAATGGAAAAAGCTCCAGACTGTGATGAAATACCAGCAGAACTACTTAAAAATGGGGGAAAGTCCTGGAAAAGAGATTTATAAATTAATAAAAGAAATATGGAATAAGGAAAAATTACCAACAAAATGGCAAAAGGGGGTAATTATTCCAATTTATAAGAAAGGAAGCAAACTAGAGTGTGCCAATTATAGGGGGATAAGCCTACTATGTGTGTTATACAAAGTATACACAAGAATTCTAATGAAGGGCTTAAACCATACACAGAACAGGAGTAGGGGAATATCAGTGTGGGTTTAGGCGAAACAGATCAACTACGGATCATATTCACACAGTCCGCCAACTAATGGAGAAATATTACGAATATGATAAGACCCTATATCAGCTATTTGTAGATTTCAGACAAGCATATGATAGTGTGCACAGACCATCAATGTGGCACATAATGGCAGAACTAAATATTCCAGCTAAATTAATATCCCTCATCAAAACGTGCTACATAGGAAGCAGATGTACAGTAAGAGTTGGAAGGAAAGAGACAGAAAGTTTCAATATACACAGTGGCCTTAGGCAGGGATGTATGCTGTCACCTTTACTATTTAATCTTGCACTGGAGAAAGCAGTCAGGCAGATTACCAACCATCCAGGTGGAGCTAAGTTATCCAATGGTCAGATAACCCACCTCGCTTACGCCGATGATGTGGATGTGGTGGCCGAGACTGTGGAGGAAATTAACGAGATCTTTACAGTATTCCAGAGAACAGCAGAACAGATAGGCCTAAAATGCAATGAGCAGAAAACGGAAATTATGAAACTAAGTAGAAATGGCAATTATACACCAGGAGAAGAGCAAGTTGGATCACTAAGTGTGAAGAAAGTGGATAAGTTCAAGTACCTGGGATCCATTGTCAGTGAGAGAAATGAATTGGACATAGAAATAAACGAACGAATAGCTGTAGGAAACAGATGTTAACATGCCCTAGCATCTGTAATGAAGAGTCGGACCATTAACAGAAGAACGAAGATAAGAAAATATGACATTGTAATAAAACCAACAGTCTTGAAAGGAAGTGAGAGATGTACACTGACAAAACGAAGGGAGAAACAACGGAAATCTTTGAAAACAATATTCTGAGAAGAATCCTTGGCCCGGTTTGTGATGAAGAAGAAGGGACATAGAGACAAAGACATAACAGGGAAATTAGAGACCAGACTCGGCACCCGTACATTCAGGATGAAGTACGGGGAAGAAGAGCAAGGTGGGCTGGACACTGCGTCCGAATGGAGGCAGACAGACTACCAAGGAAGGCGATGGAAGGAGGCGTAGAGGGCAGACGACCATTTGGGAGACCCAGGTACAGATGGATGGATGGAGTAAGGAAGGACCAAGAGAGGACTGGAAAGAGTTGGCAGAGTATAGAACCATCTGGAAAGGCATAGTGAAAGCGGTGAAGTCCGGCCTGACAACCAACAGAGTAACAGAGTAAGAGTAAGAGTATGTATAAGTATGATGAGAATAGAACTTTCAGTTCTTTTATTTCACTGGTATGGCAATATGGGGAACAACAATCGTAATTTGTTGGCACTAGTGACTATACAAAAGAATTGTTGGGCATTATATGGAGTGTGTGTTCTGGGACACTTGCCTCGGTGCAAGGAAGAGACAGAGTTTAGAAGAACACACACACACACACACACACACACACACACACACACACACACACGCAAACACACACACACACACACACACACACACACACACACACAACTCGATACTTGTCCCGATTGCCTTCGGCAGATTTAATTAAATCAAATAAACACCTTTACATAGCGAAAAGGCTATTTTATCTCCGATTGTTGATGCAGATTTGCAGCCTACAACTTTCGGGGAAGAATCTGATATGCTGGAGGAAATTACTTACTTCCAGCAGATCAAGGACATTTTATGTAAATTGCTGAGAAAGGAAAATAACTTGCATAGTGATTTTACGGCGGAAAAAGTTCTGGAGGTGGATGGTAACGCCGATTAGTTGGAGGTTGGGGGAAAATAACTCAGTGTGAGAACGTCTTAAAACCCTTGTCTATCATCTACCGTCTACTTATTCTATTCAGTTGTAAGCGAACCACTATTTGATAGGAAAGAGATCCAACCTCGATCAAGGGTCCCAGCATGGGACGGGGTGCGTGCGTGGACTGGCGAAGGCACAGAATCCTACAAGCGGAACCACAACTTGAAACTTAGGCATTTTTAGTGAATAGACAACGATTTTATTCAAATATGATGTGATTTCTACGAGGTTTAAGAACAGCAAGGCATAAGTATGGGGTACGTGAGTAAAGAAGCTGAGAATCCCTTGGCCAAGTGGCAGTATTGTTTTGAGTACCACATGCTTGTCTTAACAACACGTGTCCCCCATCGTTTAGATAGAGAGGTCACACTTAGATTCTTGTTTCAGTTGATCTAAAACCTCTTAACTCTGACCAGAATAAAGCCTACGAACGAAAGTTCACGGCCCGACCTGTATAAATGAGACTCCATAATTTTAGTCGGATACCGTGCTGAAGAAATGGTGGTCTTACAGAATATAATAGAGAAAAATAAGTAAGTAAATAAATTATTGTATGAATAAGTAATTTGATTGATGAATTAATAGATGAATTATTTGATAAAATAATCAAATAAATAAATAAAGAAAGATAGAAAAATATCAATTAACTGATGTATATATATCAATAGATAAATAGATATGGACATAAATAGATTAGTAAATAAAGGAAAGTTAAGCTAAACTAGATTAAAAATAAATCAAAATAAAATAAAATGAATATAATAGAAAACAAACTCACAAGTCTGCTTAAACTCCATCTATTGTAAATGACATTTCCTTCCTCTTTCTTCCCTGCCTCCATGTCCTTTCTTTCCTTGTGTGTGTGTGTGTGTGTGTGTGTGTGTGTGTGTGTGTGTGTGTGTGTGTGTGTGTGTGTGTGTGTGTGTGTGTGTGTGTGTGTGTGTGTGTGTGTGTGTGTGTGTGTGTGTGTGTGTGTGTGTGTGTGTGTGTGTGTGTGTGTGTGTGTGTGTGTGTGTGTGTGTGTGTGTATTTACCTAGTTGTATTTACCTAGTTGTATTTTACGGGAAGGGGAGCTATGCTCGTGATGTCCCGTCTTTATATCTCATTTTATCTAAACTATTTTTAAATTCATGTATTGTTTTTGCACACACCACTTTCTCATCTAACTTGTTCCAAATGTCTATTGCTCAGTGAGGAAAGCTATTCTTTTTCAGATCTCTTTGTGTGTGTGTGTGTGTGTGTGTGTGTGTGTGTGTGTGTGTGTGTGTGTGTGTGTGTGTGTGTGTGTGTGTGTGTGTGTGTGTGTGTGTGTGTGTGCGCGTATGTGTGTGTCCATCTTACTCTCTCCATCTGACCCTCAATTGCTCTTGATCAAATATTTATGCAAATTGTTTCCTTTTCTTACCACTTGATGTACCAGCACCCATCCCCTTTATATACATCCCCCTCTTCCTCTCTTCCTTCCTCCTCGTCTTCCTCCTCCTTCTCTCTTACTTCTCTTCTCCTTCGTCCTCCTTGTCCTCTCTTCCTTCTCCTCTTCTCCCTTCTGCTCCTCATCCTCTTTTCATTTTCATTTTCTTCCTCCTCCTCCTTCTCTCTTCATTCTCCTCTTTTTCCTCCTCTCTTCCTTCTCCTCTTCTTCCTCCTCCTAATCCTCCTCCTCTCTTCATTTTCCCCTTCTTCCTCCTCCTCCTCCTCTCTCCTATCTCATGTTCTTCCTCCGCCTTTTCTCTTAAGTCTCCTCTTCCTCCTCATTCACCTCTCTCCCTTCTCTTCTTCCTTCTCCTCCTCCTCTTCTATCTTTCTTCTCTTCTTCCTCCTCCTCTTCTTGCCTTTCTCCTCTTCCTCCTCCTTCACCTCCTCTCTTCCTCCTCCTCATCTCTTCCTCCTCTTCATCTATCCCTTCTTCTCCTCTCTCCCTTCTCCTCTTCTTCCTCCTCCTACTCTCATCTTTGTTATCCTCATCTTTCCTCTCCTTTTCTTCCTCATTCTCGTCGTCTTCTTCCTCATTGTCTTCTCTTCCTACTCGTCTTCCTCCTCCTCTTCTTGTTCTCCTCCTCTCTTTCTCCTCCTCCTCCTCCTCTCATCTTTGTTCCCCTCTTCTTGCTCATTCTCCTCCTGTTCTTCCTAATTGTCCTCTCTTCCTACTCGTCTTCCTCCTCCTCCTCTTCTTGTTTTCCTTCAATCTTCCTCCTCCTCCTCCTCCTCTCATCTTTGTTCTCCTCTTCTTGCTCATTCTCCTCCTGATCTTCCTAACTGTCCTCTCTTCCTACTCGTCTTCCTCCTCCTCTTCTTGTTTTCCTCCACTCTTCCTCCTCCTCCTCCTCCTCCTCCTCCTCCTCCTCCTCCTCCTCCTCCTCCTCCTCCTCCTCCTCCTCCTCCTCCTCCTCCTCCTCCTCCTCCTCCTCCTCCTCTCATCTTTGTTCTCCTCCTCCCTCTCCCCTTACTTTCCCCTTTTCTCTTTACTGCCACTGACTTCCCGCGTTCCCTCCCAAATGGACCATGGAGGGACGTAATTAGTGTTTTCGGGAACCATATATTGACTGATGGCTCCTTTGTCTTGGGTTCCCTATAACACCTCCTCCCTCTCCTCCTCCTCCTCCTCCTCCTCCAACACCTCCTCCTCCACTTCCTCCTCCTCCTCCTCCACTTTGATTCCATAATCTAGACGTTTCTATTTCGCTCATTTCTGTAAGACCTCCTCATCACTCCTATCATCTTTGTGTCTTCACTTTCATATTTGTTAATCTAATAAATTATTATTACTATTATTACTATTATTATTACTATTATTATTACTATTATTATGATTATGATTATCACTACTACTACTACTACTACTACTACTACTACTACTACTACTACTACTACTACTACTACTACTACTACTACTACTACCACTACTACTACTATTATCATTAGGTACTTCGGGATGCCAATTGGGGGACCAGGACAAGCCTTGGGTCCCTCACTGCTGCTTCATAGCAGTTGTCAAGGGCTTCCTGGGTAACCAGAGAGTTGAAAACTACCAGCAGCTGGTGCAGGAGATCTGGTAAAGGCTTTTGGCGCCATGGGATGTCCCTTAAACTTCATATGCTGGACGCTCACTTGGACAAACTTAAGGACAATATGGGCGCTTACTCAGAGGAACAAGGCGAGCGATTCCACCAAGATGTGAAGGAGATCTGGTAAAGGCTTTTGGCGCCGTGGGATGTCCCTTAAACTTCATATGCTGGACGCTCACATGGATAAATTTAAGGACAATATGGGCGCTTACTCAGAGGAACAAGGCGAGTGATTCCATCAAGATGTGAAGGAGATAGAGCGGAGGTACCAGGGGACACTACAATGAGAAAATGATGGGGGGAATGTATCTGGGGGCTGGTCTGGAAGTGCGACCTGGACTACAACTGGAAATCCAGGAAATCCAGTCATTTCTGACGTGTTTAAGTTGCTTGATAACTGTCATTTGTTTTTATTTGTTTAGTTTTGATAACCTTGTGTCATAAAGTAAATATATACTCCGTTAATTTAATTATATGGACTGATTAATTAAGAATTTTTTTCTTGAAAATATGAACATTTCGAAATATCAAAGTCCTGATTACAAACCCAAACTTTTGATTAAGTGGTAGTGTGTTTTTATCATGATATATGAACTGATTAATTACAAAAAATCTTTAAAATATGAACATTTCGAAATATCAAAGCCCTGATCGCTAACCCAAACTTCTGATAGTGTGTTTTTTATCATGATATTGGGATAGAACAAACCAGGAAATGACACTTAGAACCGAAGAACAAAAAATGTATTACTCGTTGTTCTTTATCCTGCTCCATCGTGCCTTTACCTCGAAACTTCTGTTCTTTTATTGCCTCTCTCCTTTCATTACCCTCTTTTCCTCTCCTCCCCTCCTCTTGGTTACCTCCCCTCTCTTCCTCTTTCCTCTCTTCTATTCCTTCCTCTTATCCTCACTCCTCCCCTCCTTTCCTCTCCCTTTCGCTCCCTCCCCTCTCCTCCTCTCTCCTCTCTTCTACTCCTTCCTCTTATCCCCATCCCTCCCCTTCTTTCCTCTCCTCTTCTCTCCTTCGCTCCCTCCCCTCTCCTCCTCTCTCCTCTCTTCTACTCCTTCCTCTTATCCCCATCCCTCCCCTCCTTTCCTCTCCTCCCTCACCTTCGCTCCCTCCCCTCTCCTCCTCTCTCCTCTCTTCTACTCCTTCCTCTTATCCCCACCCCTCCCCTCGTTTCCTCTCCTCTTCTCTCCTTCGCTCCCTCCCCTCTCCTCCTCTCTCCTCTCATCTACTCCTTCCTCTTATCCCCGCCCCTCCCCTCTTTTCCTCTCCTCCTCTCTCCTCTCTTTTACTCCTTCCTCTTATCCCCGCCCCTCCCCTCTTTTCCTCTCCTCCCTCCCCCCTCCTCCTCTCTCCTCCTTTCTACTCCTTCCTCTTATCCCCACCCCTCCTTCCTCCTTCCTCTCTCCCCTCCCCACCTCTCCTCTCCATTTTCTTCTTTCCTCTCTTCCACTCTCTTCTTTTACCCACACCCCTTGTTTCTTTCAGCACTCTCTTCTCCTACTTCCTCTCCCCCTCCATATCCCCTCTCTTTCTTCTCTTCTTTACTCTCTTTTACCACCTCCTCTGATCCCTACCCCCTCCTCCTTCCTCCTTCCCCTCCCCTCCTTCCCCTTTCCCCTCCCCCACCTCTCCCCTCTCTTCTCTTCTTTCCTCTCTTCTACTCTTTTCTCTTAGCCTCACCTCCTCCTCTTTCCACACGGTCTTCTCCCCCTCTATATCCCCTCTCTTCTCTTCTTTCCTCTCTTCTATTCTTTCCTCTCTTTTACTACCTCCTCTTATCCCTACCTCCTCCTCCTTCCTCCTTCTTCTATCCCTCTCCCTCCTCCTCCTCCTTCTTCTATCCCTCTCCCTCCTCCTCCTCCTCCTCTTATCCCTACCCTCTCCTCCTTCCTCTATCCCTTCCCCTCCTCTCCCCCTCCTCCTCCTCTTGTCCCTACCCCCTCCTCCTTCCTCTATCACTTCCGCTCCTCCTCCTCCTCCTCCTCCTCTTATCCCTAACCCCTCCTCCTTCCTCCTTCCTCTATCCCTTCCGCTCCTCCTCTTGTCCCTACCCCCTCCTCCTTCCTCTATCTCTTCCCCTCCTCCTCCTTCCTCCTTCCTCTATCCATTCCCCTCATCCTCCTCCTCCTCTTATACCTACCCCCTCCTCCTTCCTCCTTCCTCTATCTCTTCCCCTCCTCCTCCTCCTCCTCCTCCTCCGTCTCTTATCCCTACCCCCTTCTCCTTCCTCCTTCCTCTATCCCCTCCCCTCCACTCCCCCTCTTCTTCCTCCTCCTCTTCCCCCTCCTCCTCCTGCTTTCAAAATAGGCTCATCAATGAGCCATCCGTGTGCCATTGCCTCGCTTTGGTCTTGCAATCAATTCCTTATTGCACGACATCCTGGGACCAAACCACCACCACCACCCTGCCATCAACATCATCCAGCTCCCTCTCCTCTTCCTCTTCCTCTTCCTCCTCCTCCTCCTCTTCCTCCTCCTCCTCCTCCTCCTCCTCCTCCTCCTCCTCCTCCTCTTCGTCCTTCTCAAATGTATAATTAAACAAGGATTTATTGTGTTGGAGATGGAGTTTGCGATGTGGGCCAGTAATAAGAAGAAAATGTAAAAGAAAACTATTGAAGAAATAAACAAATACGTAACTAGATTTATGAAAATGTGTTGTACTGGTGCTGATTAGAACATCGAAGTAAAAGATAAGAATGCAACAACAAAGGAAGACGGAAGATAAGAATGGAGGGAGGGTGGGAGGGGTGTGGAGTGCATTTAGGAATGAAATGGGTGGGAGTGTTTTTTATGCCTTTCCCTGTTTGGCTATCTCCCTTGAAAGGGGGAAAAAAGCCTTGGTATATGTATGTATGTATATATATATATATTTTATATATATATATATATATATATATGTATATTTGTATATTTCGGCCTCAGGTTTTCCTTGAGACAGGTTTCATTTAAGAAATTAGCAATTGCTTCATTGATTATCTTCTTGTGTATAGTTTCAAGACGTCTAACTATAGACTTGGCTTCAGGAGGTAAGTTTGCTATAGCTGGTCCAAAGGACATGATTCAAACTACTCTTCTCCCTTCTGAGTTTGAATCATGTCCTTTGTACCAGCGATAGCAAACTTACCTCCTGAGGCCAAGTCTATAGTTAGACGTCTTGAAACTCTACACAAAAAGATCATATATGCATCAATATATATATATATATATATATATATATATGTATATATATATACATATATATATATATATATATATATATATATACATATATATATATATATATATATATATATATGTATATATATATATATATATATATATCATGTATTTACATTAAAATGAGGCAGGATGTGTTATACTTGGTATATGATGCATACAAAAGTACATACATGCATACATATACCAAATATTTTCCCCCTTACAAGGGAGGTAGCTAAAGTCAAGAGGCATAATTCCACTCCCACCCCTTTCATCCCCACCCACTCCACTCCCATTCACCACCCCTCTCTCCCTCTTTCCTTAGCTCCTCCTGGATGACGGGTCATCGCTGTATCTCGCCCATTGTCCTGGGTCAGATGCAATGCAGCAAGACACAGCATATCCATTACTCCAAATGTAATTAATGTCTTTATTAGTTGTTTCAGTTAGTGGCGTATTCGAAAGTATGCTAGTCTCGTATTCACTTAGTTGTGGGTTCGAATCCTGAACTCCTCTCCAATTCCCAAACGTAAATTTTACCTGCCCCGACAGCCCAGCACAGAGATCAATTCTATATAGTAGGAAAGGATTACGAGGATTGAGAGATAAACATGTGAAAGAGGAAGAGTAGGAGGAGGAGGAGGAGGAGGAGGAGGAGGAAGAGGAGGAAGAGGTGGAGGAGGAGGAGAGGGGAGAGGAAGTAAAGAGCTGTAATGAAGAAAGAGAGGAGATAAAAGAGAGGGAAGATGAGGCAATCTGGCACGGGAAACCGAAATCATCCAAAGAAAGGTAATCCCAAGAGAGACTATACGTATGTACTCCAACACGCTGGGAAAGAGAAAAACAGAATTCGTAAGCAGCAGAAGGATAACGAATGTCTTTGATAAAAAAAAAAAAAAAAAAAAAAAAAAAAAAAAAAAAAAAAAAAAAAAAAAAAAAAAAAAAAAAAAAAAAAAAAAAAATCCGAAAACACCAAATATGTCAGAGGACTCGTTCTGTTTTTAGATTTTGTTTGTTTGTCTGTTTGTTTATGTGTGTGCGCGCGTTTGTGTGTGTGTGTGCGCGCGTGTTTATGTGTGTGTGTGTTTGCGTGTGTCTGTGTGCATGTGTGTGTGTGTCTGTTGTGTATGTGTGCACGTGCGCGTGTGTGCGTGTATGTGTGTGTGTGTGTATGTGCCTGTGTATGTTTGTGTATGTGCATGTGTGATTGTGTGTGTATACACATGCGTGACTGTGTATATGTCTACGCGTCTACCTGAATATACAATATCTTAATATCATTACTCACTGAATATAAAGGTGATGAGGTGAAGAACCTACGCCAAGAGGCTCTTAGCTGCGACCGTAGAAGTTACTTTTGCCTTAAGTACTTGGACTATTGGGGCAGCTAACATTCACTGCTAGAAATTCGAAAAAAGTGCGGGACTCGAACTCACAACCTAGCGATTACAAGATCATTATAAAGCTACATGTGCTTTCCGGCTTTGCTTCTGACATACCAACTTATCAACACAGATATACCATTACTCTCAAATAAATATCACCATACTATTCCATCATCATCATCATCATCGCTCCTGCTGCCATCCATGCCATGCACGAAGTTCAAAAATCCATAAGACCATTATAAAGCTATTTAAGCTTTCCTACATTGCTCCTGACATACCAACTCATTAATAGAGACATACCATCACTCTAGAATAAATACCATCATCCCAATATTCCTCCGTCGTCGCTTCTAATGCCATCCCTGCCTTTCACTCCGTCCCTAGTGATGCACGAAGTCCAAAAATCCATAAGATCATACATACATACATACATATACCAAGGCTTTTTCCCCCTTACAAGGGGGGTAGCCAAAAAGAAAAAGGCATAAAATCATTCCCACCCATTCCATCCCTGAATACACTCCACAACCCTCCACCCTCCCGCTCATCGTAGCACCTCATAAGATCATAATAAAACTATATAAGCTTTCCGACATTGCTTCTGGCATACCAACTCATTAACACGGACATACCATCACTCTAGAATAAATATTACCATCCTAATATTCCATCATCATTGCTTCTGCTATACTAGCCCCTTTACTCAGATCCGTTGCATGTACGATGCCCAAAAATCCATAAGACCATTAAAAAGCTATTTAAGCTTTCCGACATTGCTTCTGACATACCAACTCATTGGCACGGACATACCATCACTCTAGGATAAATACCACCATCCCAATATTCCACCGTCGTCGCTCCTTGCACTTCACTCAGCTCCGTGCCATGTACGATGCCCAAAAATCCATAAGACCATTATAAAGCTATTTAAGCTTTCCGACATTGCTTCTGACATACCAACTCATTAACACAGACATACCATCATTCTAGAATAAATACCACCATCCCAATATTCCATCATCATCATCGCTCCTTGCCCTTCACTCAGCTCCGTGCCATGTACGATGCCCAAAAATCTATAAGACCATTATAAAGCTATTCAAGCTTTCCGACGGTGCTTCTGACATACCAACTCATTAACACAGACATACCATCATTCTAGAATAAATACCACCACCCCAATATTCCACCGTCGTCGCTCCTTTCCGACATTGCTTCTGACATACCAACTCATTAACACAGACATACAATCATTCTAGAATAAATACCACCATCCCAATATTCCATCATCATCGCTCCTGCTATCCTTGCCCTTCACTCAGCTCCGGGCGATGCACGAGGTCCAAAAAACCCTAATTGCTTTTTAAGTCGACCACGAAGAGGTCGTCAAGGAATGTCAATCGGCCCCGAATTCGCACAATTGTCGCGTCGTTATCGGACGAATGATTCCATTAACCCACATAGAGAAGAAGTCCTACCGCCAGCAGAATGAAGTCCCCTTGTGAAGAAGAAGAGGAGGAAGAGGAAGAGGAAGAAGAAGAGGGAGAGGAAGAGCAAGAGGAAGAGGGAGAGGAAGAGCAAGAGGAAGAGCAAGAGGAAGAGGAAGAGGACGAGGAAGAGCAAGAGGAAGAGCAAGAGGAAGAGCAAGAGGAAGAGCAAGAGGAAGAGGAAGAAGAGGAGGAGGACAAGAAGCTGATGAAGAAAACTAGGAGAAAAAGGATGAAGGAAGAAGAGGAGGAGAAAAAGAAGAGGAAATAGAGGAAAAGAAGAAAAATGAGAATGACATTGGGAGTTACAAATGGAAGAGAAAGAGGAGGAGAAGATGATGAAGAAGAGTAGGAGAAAGAGGATCAAGGAAGAAAAGGTGGAGAGAAAGAAGAGGAAGTGGAGGATAAGAAGAAGAATGAGAATAACATTGTGAAGAGGAAGAGGATGAGAAGAAGAGTGAAAATAACATTGAGAGTAAGACAAAGAATAAGAAAAGGAAAAGGAAGAGGAAGAAGGAGAATGAAAATAACCGAAGAGGAAGAGGAAAAAGAGGAGGAGGAGGATAAGATTAAAAATAGAAATAACGAGGAGGAGGAGAAGAAGAAGAAGAAGAAGAAGAAGAAGAAGAAGAAGAAGAAGAAGAAGAAGAAGAAGAAGAAGAAGAAGATGAAGAAAAGAAGAATATGAAGGAGGAGGAGGAGGAAGAGGAGGAAGAAAAGGAAGAGAGAGAGAGAGAGAGAGAGAGAGAGAGAGAGAGAGAGAGAGAGAGAGAGAGAGAGAGAGAGAGAGAGAGAGAGAGAGAGAGAGAGAGAGAGAGAGAGAGGACACTGTGGCGATCCCGTAATGA
>NC_134820.1:34930409-34940409 GCF_046742065.1 Oratosquilla oratoria | reverse complement strand
AATGTTTAATTTTCATATTAGATTCTGCATTAATCGATTCCAATGGGCTTTTATGGAGTTCTGGATAAGTGACTTCATCTTTTACCATTTCTTTTTATTCTCTCATTGTCAATTTCATTATTTTTGGGGTACATCTTATTACATGCATTCTAATGTGTACATTCTTAAATTTACTATATCCTTATTGTGAAACTCCGTTATAAAGGTTTCTTGTGACCAATTCTCACTTTTGTAATTCCTTTAAATTTTGGTTTATAACTGTAATTTGTTCATTCTTTCATTGTTATATATTCTTGATTTTGTGTTATATTTTTCTTATTATTCATTACGTGTACTTCTTATTGCAAGTATTGTTAAATTTGTTTAGAGTTAAGAACCCGAGATCGCGATCTAGCTAATATGACTACATACAGCCAAGTCATAAATTTCCCTTTTAAGGAACATAAATCTATAATAATGTATATGGAAAATACCTATAAGAAAAGAATTAATGCAAAACTAGCCATCACTTTTAATATATGCATTAGAGAAAAACTCCTGCCCAAATACTAATATACATATAATATATATTATATATATATATATATATATATATTATATATATATATATGTTTATATACTTACCTATCGTTTAACTCTATGTATATATTTACCTACGCATCTATTGATCTATCAAACTACGTCTCCTATTATCTATCTACTTATTAATTTTATTTTTCTTTCTCGTTAGAGAAGTTGTATCGCCTACAAACATCGTCGGTCTCGTTTCCTTTTCTTCCACATTTGCATTTCACCTGATGAGATCTCCCCCCCCTCAAAATAAGAGAGAAAAAAACGAGATATTCTAGTCCAAATTTCTACCTCTTCTTTTACCTCTCCTCGCCCTTTCTCTCTACTCTTTTCTCTTTTTCCGACTATTCCTCGTCTTACCATCTATATTCTTACCTCTTCTCTTCGTCCTATCTCTCCATCTCCTCTCTCATATTACTAATTTCTCCTCCTCTTCCTTCTTCTCTTTCTCCTCCACTTCCTTCTCTTGCACTTCCTCCTATTTCTGTTCGTTCACCTCCTTTCCTCTCTCCTCCTCCTCCTCCCTCCTCTGCATTAATCAACAAATTTTGCTGTTGAGTCTTCCCCGGCAGCTCCTCCGTGGCGGGAGGAGATCGTGGGTGAGGCTCGAAATCAACATGGAAACGACACGCAAATCACGAGAGGATGGTGCGAAAGGCCCTCATAATATGATATGTATTTGGAATATATATATGTTTATCTATCTATCTATCAATATATATGTATATGTACATATATATATATATATATATATATATATGTATATACACATATATACATATATATCTATGTTATATATATATATGTATATATATACATATATACATATACATATATATACATATGTATATGTACATATGCACACACACATATATATATATATATATATATATATATATATATATACATATATACATATATATATATATGGACCAGAAACATGGAAAAAAAGAGAGGAAGAGAGAAGGAGGAGCTTGAATGTGTTTGAGACGGAGTGTCTGAGAAGTATGATGGGGGTTACTAGGCTAGATAGAGTGAGAAATGAGGAGGTGAGGAGTAGAACAGGGGTGGAAAGGGAGTTGGGAGATAGGGTTGATGAAAGAGTATTAGGATAGTTTTGGACACATGGAAAGAATGAGTGAAGAAAGACTAGTAAAGGAGGTATGGAAGGCAGATGTGGAGGGAGTGAGTGAACATGAGGAGGCAACCTTGGATGAGATGGATGGATGGGGTGAAAGGCTTTGGGAAATAGGGGAATGTCTGTTGAGGAAGTACGGGAGAGGACAGAAGACAGGGGTTAATGAAAAATGGTTGTATATGGATGATGTGATGCATGAGGTGGAATGAATGGGGGGATGGAGGGTGAGGTAGTGTGTGAGAGCAAAATTTTGACGCAGCCCGAAGGGATTTCTCCCCGACCTCTCCTTTATATGGGGTACGGAGAGGGGGGGTCGCCGATTTAATGAACCGGCCTTGCTGTGGATGTGCTGTGTCTTGCGACACTGCTTCTGACCTAGGGCAGTGGACAAAGTGCAGGGATGACCCGTCATTTAGGAGGTGCTAAGATGGGAGGGAGGGTGGAGGGGTGTGGAGTGTGTTCAGGGATGGAATGGGTGGGAATGATTTTATGCCTTTCCTTTTGTTGCTACCTCCCTAGTAAGGGGGAAAAAAGCATTGGTATATGTATGTATGTATATATATCTATATATATATATATATATATATATATATATATATATATATATATATATGTACTGACACACATACATACACGCACACACACATATACATATTATATATATATATATATGTATATATTCATATATACTGTATATGTGTGTGTATGTATTTATGTATATTGAGACATTCTGACAGGCTGACCTGAGTGGAGTAGGAAACACAGGAGTTTTAGCCTTGAGTTTATTCCTGACTAGTTTCGCAGGTATGCTTTTTTCAAAGGTATGCTTTGAAAAAAGCATACCTGCGAAACTAGTCAGGAATAAACTCAAGACTAACACTCCTGTGTTTCCTACTCGCTTACGTATATATATATATATATATATATATATATATATATATATATATATTATATATATATATATATATATATATATATGTATATATATATATTCATATGCACAGTCCAATAGAAAGAGGAAAAACACAAGGAGTCCGAGCGCTGTCGTGATATATTCACATTATCAAGGCGTACAGGAAAGTGAGTACAAACAAGTTGATATACAGAGTATAAATAGGACAAGTGAGACATTTACCACCTTCTCCGAAACCTAAATGCTCAGGTTGGGTCACTCGGAGAGGTGGTGGAAACAGAAATTTGGTCACATTAATTTTTTGAATATGTACTATCTATATCATTGACAATATATAGATCTAATCTATATAATCCTAAACTATTATTAATAAGTTGGTCATGGTAACAATAGTTTAGGAATATATAAATTAGATCCATATATTGTCAATAATATAAATAGTACATATTTCAAAAGTTAATGTGACAAAATTTCTCTGTTTCCAGAACCTCGCCGAGGGACCCAACCTGGGGTGGGGTGTGGGGGTGGGGTAAATGTCTCACTTGTCCCATTTATACTCTGTAGCTCAGCTTGTTTGTACTCACTTTTCTGTATTTCTTGATAATGTGAATATATCACAAAAGCGCTCGGACTCCATGTGTTTTTCCTCTTCCTAGTGGACTCAGCATATTTGTGATATACGTATGACTTGTGAAATTTGTGCACACACACGCACGCGCACACACACACACACACACACACACACACACACACACACACACACACACACACACACACACACACACACACACACACACACACACATATATATATATATATATATATATACATATATATATATATATATATATATTATATATATCATATATATACACTAATCACACATACATGCACACATACGTATACATATATATTACATGTCTGTCTATATATATATATATATATATATATATATATATATATATATATATATATATATATATACAGTAAATCAATATGTTATCCCTAATAGCTTATGCTGGAAACCCACGTCCCCAGAGGATCCGACAACCGCTCCTGTGTTAACGTGAAGGTTATCCAATTAAGGAAAATTCTGGAAATCCCTAAAGTCAGTGATTGTAGTGAAGAGTGTGATAACGTAATCTTTGTCTTCTATCTGGTGATTGGCGCTTATGTGTCTATTGAGTCAGTCTTAGCTGATGACTTGTTCGGAGTTTCTCCTCTGGAATAATGCACGGTGTGTGAGTGTATTCACCTCGGATCTGCTGCAGTCTCTGTCGAGACAGCCAGACACCACCCTACGGCAGTGAGCTCAGAGCTCATTATTTGCCGATCTCTGGGTAGGTCTGAGACCACTCACACACCACACACCGGGACAGCAAGGTCACAACTCCTTGACTAACGTCCCGTACCTACTCACTGCTAGGTGAACAGGGGTTACACGTGAAAGGAGACAAACCCAACTTATCTCCGCCCGGCCGGGGAATCGAACCCTAGTTCTCTGGCTTGTGAGGCCAGTGCTTTACCAATCCACCACCGAGCCGTGTGTGTGAATGGACGTGTTTTATTGTGATGTCTATATAAGTATCCATGGATGAATGGGTTGTGGTGTGGTGGGTTCTTGTACGTGCTTGGGTAGTATGTTGCAAGGGTTATTAGACTCTTGTTGTGTCCTTTTTGGTTTGTCTTTGTGTGTAATATGGTGTAAGGCATAAATGGATTCAGAGGATTCTGCATAGAAATATGTACCCAATATTCTCAGTTACTCTTCTGTGGAGAGAATTTTGTTTTTTGAGTGTAGATGTTTAATGAAGTTATTTTGCTACAACTGGGTATTATCCTTACTGTTTTATATTCTACAGTATGATAGTTTAGTTTATGTTATATGTATTATTGCATTAGTCCGTCGGGACAGGGATTTTCCTTCATCCACGAGATGAGGCAACATCGGTAAAAGCATCTCCCTTTTGCGGAACACTCTATCAATGTATCCTACATGACCCTCGTGACGGCTCTATCTACGTTCGGAAGGACGTTTCAGTGTTGAAGAAACCCTCGCTCCCTGGGCACTACTAAGTATTACAGCGGCTTTGACTCATCGTTTTTCGCTCATATTTCCGAAATAATCATTCACATAAGCATGGTATATAGGCACAGCCTAATTCACACCCGGCCCTAATTTTTGACGTTATAGTACATTCACAAGTGTATTTAATTACGGTGTTTACTCTTGATATTGTGTGTGTCGTAGCCGACACCAGTGAAGTAAATCGAACAAGTGAAGTTGGGATACACGAGGTAGTTTGTGATGACGTCACGACTTCACCTGTTAGATTTACTTCACGGGTGTCGGCCACGACACACTTAATATCAAGCGTAAACGCCGTAATTAAATACACTTGTAAATGCACTCTAACGTCAAAAATTATGGCCGGGTGTGAATTAGGCTGTGCTAATATATCATACTGATGTGAATACTTATTTCGGAAATATGAGCGAAAAACGATGGGTCAAAGCCGCTGAAATACTTAGTAGGAGCTCTGTTAAGCATAAATGTTTCACTACTGATTATGAGAATTAGTAGTGTTAAATGGTGCTATTTATACAATGTATCGAGACACCTCAAGGGGACTGAGACGTGTACTTGTGACAGTTCTACCCACGCTCGGACAGGACGTTCCAGTGTCGAAGAAACCCTCGCTCCCTGGGCACTAGGAGCTCTGTTAAGCATAAATGTTTCAATACTGAGTATGAGAATTAGTAGTGTTAAATGGTGCTATTTATACAATGTATCGAGACACCTCAAGGGGACTGAGACGTGTACTTGTGACAGTTCTACCCACGCTCGGACAGGACGTTTCAGTATCGAGAGAACCTTTACTTTCTGGGCACTAGGAGCTCTGTTAAGCATAAATATTTCAATGCTAAATATGAGAATTAGTAGTGTTGGACGCTGCTATTTATAAGATGTACTGAGACACCTCAAGGTGACTGAGGCATGTACAACCGTCACTCTAAGACCTCACGGATTAATAAGACTAATATTGTACAACGGAATTTAATCAAGCTTCGTTTGTCCTCCTAACATGTAATCTTACACGAACACAAGATTAATCTACAGTCCTGTGATCCCATAGACGGTTCAGAGACATTTTATTTTTCCTGACATCTAGAAATGTCAAACGACCATTTCTCTTGTGTATTTCAGTTTTAACGATCTTTCTTGACAGCATATGTCTTGGGAGTGTCAAATGCCTTGTTTAAATCTATTACCATCATTACTGCTCTGTCAGGTGTTGAAGTTTTGTTAAAACCTTATATTATCTACTGAGTAAGGTTTGTGAACAATATTCTGTCAGAAGAGTTGACTTCTCTGAATCCATGTTGATTTGATGAGGAATATTTTGTGATTTTTATTTTTATTTCCTCCAGAATCAATCTTCCCATTAAGTTTGATAGTGGAGAGAGGAATGAGACAGTTCTAAGAGATATTGGAGATTTTAAAGGTTCGTTTGGATTTCATATAGGGATATGTGCATGTTTCCAGATTGTTCGTACATAGTTGTGTGACCCTAAGGCCTAAGAGAACGAAGATTGCTGTGAGGGTTTTCATTGCTTATGGACCAAATGATTAAGATGGTAATATTGTCTAGAACCTCAACATGCATTTTCTATTTAATGTGTCATATTAGTGCATAAGTATATATATGTATGTATATATATATATATATATATATATTCGATAAGAGAAAAGACAAATATATGGAGTGAGTGGTGTAGGTAAAGCCTAGGAAGGTGAAATAATTTCCAAGAAGTATCTTGCAAAAATAGGGATAGATGCCATGTACTCTTCAAAACGGAAGACAAGGGATATTTTGTCCAGTAACCAGCGCACAGGAAAGAAAAATGAAAACAGTGTGGTCTACGAGATTCCTTGTGGCGGGTGCGACGCAGCCTGCTTCGGAGAAACATCATGAGGAATTACAAAAATATTATATGACCACAAAAAAGACATGCGACACCACAGAACTCTAATTCATTAGTACTACACGCTACACAACACGGTAATATGCCTAATTGGAACAACACTAAAATCTTACTGGTATAAAAAAGATGACAAGATAAAACATTGACGCAGCATATATCAAAACACCTAGTTCAACCACTCATAGAGAAAGGTTTGTAAACTTAGCGCATGCGACAGCAAGATTGGTCATCGCTGGGGCACATACAGACCAATCAACGATTTCTATTCCGAGACGACTAGTGAGATGATCCACTTAGTAAGTATATAAACAATGTATCGCAGTTTGAATGTACCATTATCTCTCTCAAGAAGATTCTGTCAAAACGTTAGAGAATAAAGTACATCTGTTCCTTCATGGACTTTACCTACATCACTCTCTCCATACACACACACACACATATATATATATATATATATATAATATATATATATATATATATATATATATATATATATATATATATTTATATATATATATATACACGCAATATATATACATATATATATATATATAATACATATATATATGTATATAGATATATAGATATATATCACACGCACGCACACACACACACACCACACACACACACACACACACACACATACACACACACACACACACACATATATATATATATGTATATATATACATATATATACATATATATATATATATGAATATATTTACATATATATACATATATATATACATATATATATATATATATATATATACATATATATATATGTGTGTATTATACACACACATGCACATGCACGCCCGCACATACACATACACACACACACACACACACACACATATATATATATATATATATATATATAAATATATATATATATAATGTATATATATATATATATATACATATATATATACATATATATGTATATTTATATATATATATATTTATATAAATATATATTATACATGTTTGCTTATGTATATAAAATATACATGGATTTATGGTTTATTCCATGCGTAATATGTATAAAATCTTTAAATACTGAACATATATGTAAATCATGATACCGTTTTTACAAAAAGAGAGAGACTAATTCCTTATAGAACAAAAAGTTGGAGCTTAGAGGGAATTAGAATGTACAACTCAAACGCGTGACTACGAGGAAAAGAATTTACTCCGGATTTCACCATTCAAGCACAACTCACTACCAATATTCCTCCTTCTTCCTTTTCCAGCTTCCCCCTCCCCCCTTCTTCCTCTCCCCCTCCTCTTTCTCCCTCCCCTTTCCCTACCTACCTCCCCCCTTCCCACCTCCCATCCCTCCGTCCCCTTCTACCCTCCCAATACCCCCCTCCCCTTCTCCCCTTCCCCCTTTTCCCTTCCACTTCCTCTTCTCCCTCCCTCCTTCCTACCTCCCCCCTCCCCCTCCCCCTCACCCTTCCCACGTCTCCCTCCTCCTTCTCCCCTTCCTAGATCCCTCTCCCCCTTACCACCTTCCCACTTCCCCTCTCCCCCTTCCCCCTTTCCCACCTCCCACCTTTCCTCCCCCTCCCCCCTCCCCTCCCCCACATGTCCTGTCAAAGTGGCAGGAGATTAAGGACCACGACAAGAGAAAGGCGAAGGTAAGGTTTATAAAGGTGGGAGGCGTAGAGGGATTGTGTATGGGAGAAGGAGGAGGAAGTGGTGGGAGTTGGGAGGCTGTATATTACGGACTCCCTTTCTGACTCCCTAACGTGTCGAAATATTGGGGGAAGTGGGATGAATTTCGAAATTGGCGATATATACGTATGGGAGTTGGTAGGAGAGGAAAGTATGGGGAAGACTTCTTGTCGGGTTGTGGGTAAAGTGTTGGGGGTAATCTTATCTGTCTATAGGGGCTATCACACTGGGATAATTTTCCTTCGATTGTTGGAGGAGATTTGCAGCCTGCAGTTCTCGGGAGGTGATCTCAAATTCTGAAGGAAAACAACTTTCCTCCAGCATATAAAATGACATTCTATGTCTTTTTGTTGATTATAGTGATTTTACGGCTGGGAAAATTCTGGAGGTAGGCGGTACCTCAGATTTATTGGAGGTTGAAGGTAAAATGGCTTAGTGTGAAGGTCCTCTAAGCGGTAGGAAGAAATGAAATTTAGTGAAGAGGGAATGGGAAGATTTAACTGATGAGTTATGGGATTGGGGATTGGGGGTAAGGATCGGGGGGAGGGGAGTGGGGGGGAAGGGGGGATCGTCCTGAACGGTCAAGAGAGATCGCATTACGTTCGCCCTCACGATCTTCTTGTTCCCGACGTGAAAGGCGTCAATTAACGTTTGGATTCGTTCGTCAATGGCTTCGTCGTTGTTGAGCTCGATCGGACGCGTCGGCGTCGTCGTCATCGTCATCGTCATCGTCATCGTCATCGTCATTGTCATTGTCGTTGTCATTGTCATCGTCATTTTCATCGTCATGTTTATCGTCATTTTCATCGTCACGTTCATCGTCATGTTCATCGTCATCGTCATTGTCATCGTCATTATCATTGTCATTGTCACCGTTACCGCATCATCGTCATCGTCATTATTATCATCACCATCACCTTCACTATCACCATCACCATCACCTTCGCCATCATCACCACCATTATCATCATCATCATCATCACCATCACCATCACCTTCGCCATCATCACCACCATTATCACCTTTACCATTATCATCACTATCACCTTTACCATCATCACCATCAACACCTCCATCATCATCATCATCATCATCATCATCATCATCATCATCATCATCATCATCATCATCATCATCATCATCATCATCATCATCATCATCATCATATCCATACTTCCCTTATACTCTGCCCGGCCGGCTTTCTATTCATCCACCCATAGACCGGGCAGGGTCAATTCTCTCTAAAGCCGTCAACCCGATTTATCAATCCGCCGTCAACGCCAATCCTCTCGGTCACCCATCCGCTTTCGGGATTGTCCTGTTTCACAGTTATTATTGTTCGTGTCGGCCCGCCCGTCGGTCGGTCCGCTCCGAACGAAATCACTCTGTGAAGATGCGTTCAATTATTGATGTTCTCCTGTTCTCCTGTTCATCTGAATGTTCTTCACGTTCTCCCTGAGTACCGGGCGATAACAAAGCAAGAATGTAGTTCAGCGAACTACGACCACCTCGCGAGTTGTATTTCAGTCAAACTTGGAAACCTCGTGACAAGAGAAACTTTGAGGAGGATCCTTGTGCTACGATGACAATAGGACCAACACTAAAGCCTTTGTAGTTACGAAGGCTGATCGGGAGAGAGTTCGTCACATCAGCATGCAATAGAAAATGCAATAACTATGAAGGGGTTTATATATATATATATATATATA
>NC_134820.1:34915409-34920409 GCF_046742065.1 Oratosquilla oratoria | reverse complement strand
TCATCCATCTCCACCCCCTCTTCCTCCTCCTCCACTTCCTTCTACTCATTATTCTTTCCCTCTACATCTTCATCCATCTCCACCCCCTCTTCCTCCTCCTCTTCCTTCTCCCCCCTCTATATCTTCCTCACCCTCATCTTTGCCCTCCTCCTCCTCTTCGTTCTCCTTCTCGTTCTTTTATTTTTCGTCTTCCTCCTCCTCCTCGACCTCCTCTTCGCTATCTATCTCGTTCTTTTCCGCACATCCTCTGCCTTACCTCCTCCTCCTCCTTGTCCACTTCGGCCACATCCTCCTCCTCTTCCTCCACATACTCCTTCTTCTCTTACTCCTCCTCCCTCTTTATTTTCTTCCTCCTCTTCCTCTTTCTCCACATATGAACTATAAGATAAGTCACGAGAGCAAAACAAGATTCTCCTCAAGTCCATAGGAACAACCACTTATTCCCCCTCCTCCTCCTCCTCCTCCTCCTCCTCCTCCTCCTCCTCCTCCTCCTCAGTCTTCTCCTATGTCTCCTCCTCCTCCTCCTCAGTCTTCTCCTATGTCTCCTCCTCCTCCTCCTCAGTCTTCTCCTATGTCTCCTCCTCCTCCTCCTCCTCCTCCTCAGTCTTCTCCTATGTCTCCTCCTCCTCCTCCTCCTCCTCTGTCTCCTCCTCCTCCTCCTCTGTCTCCTCCTCCTCCTCCTCCTCCTCCTCCTCAGTCTTCTCCTATGTCTCCTCCTTCTCCTTCTCCTCCTCCTCCTCCTCCTCCTCTTGTGTCTCCTCCTTCTCCTACTCCGTTTCCTCCTTCTCCTCCACCTCCTCTTCCTCCTCTTTTTCTCTATCCATTTCCGCCTCCTCCTCCCCCTCCGTCTCCTTCTAAAGCTTCTCCTCCTCAACCTCCTCCTCCTCTTCCTCCTCCTCCTCCTCCTCCTCCTCGTTACACTCTCGGCTCGATTGTTTTACATTTGTTTTCCTTGTCTTCTTCGTAGTATATAACCTTTTTCTTGTCTCAATTTGTCTTGGCTTCTGCAGTTAATCCGTTTCCTGGGGTGAGACACAACGGGACGGAATGGGACGGAAAGGGAAGGTATAGGACGGAATGGGACTGAATAGGACGGAATGGAACGGAATGAGACGGAATGGGACGGAATGAGATGGAACGGGACGGAAAAGGACGGTATAAGGCGGAATGGGACGGAATAGGACGGAGTGGAACGGAATAGGATGGGCTGAATGTAATGGAATAAGACGGAATAGGACGGAATATGATAGAATAGGACAGAATAGAACGAAATGAGACGGAATAAGACAGAATAGGACGGAATAGAACGTAATGGGACGAAATAGGACGGAACAGAAAGAAATGGAACATAATGGGGATGATATAGGACGGAATAGGACGGAATGGGACGGAACAGGACGTAATGGGACGAAATAGGACGGAACAGATAGGAATGGAACATAATGTGGGTGATATATGACGGAATGGGACGGAATAGGACGGAATGGGATGGAGCAGGACGGAATGGGACGGAATAGGACAGATCGTATTTGAAACAATAAAACTGCCTGGCTGTCTAAGCATACAGGGGAAAGGTTATAGATTCATTCGTACACAAACATTCCTAGATGACTCTCCTCTTTTTTTGTAACACTCTGTAATGTACTATCCGAAGGTTGGCGTCAAGCTGTAGGCTATCTCTGTCCCATAAGATTATTTATTTATCATTATTATATATTTTTTTCCACGTCCGACCTAGTTATGGACCAAAAGGTCTCCTGTCGGCATGCTCCTCCATTGTAATCCTTTGTAAATGTACGATCTTGGACGAAGATTTTGAAAAAAAGAAAATAGGACGAAGAACTCTAAGACATTTGTTCTTGGACGAATATTTTGGAAAAAAAAAGGAAAAGCCCTTAAGACGTTCTATCTTGGAGGAAGATCTTAAAAGAAGAAAAAAATAGGAAGAACTATGAAGATATTCATTCTTGAACGAAGAGTTTGAATTGAAAAATATATATATATAAAAAAATGAAGAAGAACCCTCAAGACGTTCGTCCTCGGACGAAGAGTTTGAAAAAAAGAAAAGAAGAAGAACCCTTAAGACATTCGTTAAAAAAAAAAAAAAAAAAAAAAAAAACAGACATGAGTAAATTAAAGGTAAAGAGAACTTGATGAACGTAGCAAATAAACAAAAAACGTAGCAAATAAAAAAAAAAAACAGACATGAGTAACTTCAAGGTAAAGAGAACTTGATGGACAAAGAAGACCAATGTCTGAGAAAACGTAGCAAATAAACAAAAAACTAAATAAATAAGAATAAGAATAAGATATAAATATAAATATAAGTATAAATATAAATATTAAATATAGATATAAATATAAATATAAATATAGATATATGTATATATATAAATATAAATATAAGTATAAATATAAATATTAAATATAGATATAAATATAAATATAAATATAAACATAAATAAAACAATGTAAATAAAGATGATAATGATGATGATGACGATGACGATGATGATGATGATGATGATGATGACGATGACAATGACGATGATGATGATGATGATGATGATGGTGATGATGATGATGATGATGAAAAATTAAAAGTGTAGTAGAAACTCTAGATCAAAAGAGAAAACAAAATGTGGATTGAAATACATAAATAGAAAGAAGAAGCAAGTGAAGTAGATAAATTGAATAAATGGAAACATTTGTTAATGATATATTTATCTAATTTATAAATGCCATTACTGATATTAAGAGTAGAACCTTCAGAATTTTTTATAATACTACTTTCTATTATGTTTCTATTGACAAATGAATTACAAGAAATAATAATTCAAATTTAGTGCTCATAGAAAACCGACAAATGTGTTTTCTTATATTCATTATTACTCTGAACACCAAGATAAAGTAAATAAAAAATCTGTATTTTCTTCTATGTTCTTACGTGCCTTGTGAATGTGCAGCCCGGAATTCATTGACGAAGAATTTGAGACTATTGTTAACCTCGGTTTAGGATTAAAGTACCCTAGAACATTTTTAGATAACGCTCTCTCTTTGGCGAAACAAACTTTTCATAGGAATCAACCTCCTCCCCTTTTTGACATTAAGAACCTTTTAGTATTACCTTACAGTAACAATCTTTCTCAAGTTCCTCATCTACTTAAAACATGAAATGTTAAAGTAGCAAATAAATATATAAATAATTTAATATGTTGATAAATAAATAGATAAATAAGTAGATAAATAAATAAATTGATAGATTAATGAATATATTGATAAACAAATAAATAAAAAATATAGATAAATAGATAAATTAATAGATAAAGTGATCAATAAATAGATAAATAAATAAATAATCGAATAAAAAATAACATATAAGCAGATAAATGAATAAGTAAATAGATAAATAAATGAATAGATGAATAGATAAATAAATAGACAAATATAGATAAATAAATAGACAAATACATAGATAAAGGAAAAGATAAATAGATAACTAATGAAAAAATAAATAGATAAATAAATAGATAAATGAATAAATAACAAATAAATAAATAAGCAAATGAATATGTAGAATAGCAATAGAAATAGCAAAAATCGACAGAAAGATTGGCAGAGACTTGAGGAGAAAGTGAAAAACGAAGATGACAAAGGAAGGCTTCCAATAATGGCAGGAAATAGAGATGTGACACTAAAGAGTTATAATAGAACGGGACAAAGCTCAAGGGAACTGAAGAAGAAGAAGAAAAGGAGGAGGAGGAGGAATAGGAAGAAAAGTAGGGGGGTAGGAGGAGGAAGAAAATGAGGAGGAGGAGGAAAGAGTGTAGGAAGTGGAGCAATATTAGGAGGAGGTAGGAAAAAAAGAAAAAGAGTAAAGGGGGAGGAGAAGGAGGAGAAGGAAAAGGTGTAGAATGAGGAGTAGGAGGAATAGAAGGAATAGGAGGAGGAAAAGGAAAAGGAGAAGGAGGAGGAGAAGGAAAAGGAGGTGGAGAAGGTGTGGGAGTAACAGAAGGAGGAGGAGGAGGAAAAGGAAGAGGAATGTATGAAGTGGGAAAAGAAAATAGAGAAAGAAAAAAGGGGGTTAGTAAGAGGAGGAGGATAAAGAGGAAAAAATAAGAGAAGGAGGGATGGAAGAGGAGGAGGGATAAGAAAAAAGAGATAAGGATTAGGATCAGGAAGGGAAAGAAGAGGAGGATGAGGATGAGGAGGATGTGGAGATAAAGGGCGACGAGGAGGAAGGGGAGGAGGCAGAGGAGGGGAGGAGGAGGGGAGGAAGAGGAAGAAGAGGAGGAGGAGGAAGAGGAAGAGGAGGAGAAGGATGAAGAGGAGGAAGAGGAGGAGGAGGAGAAGGAGGAGAAGGAAGAGGAGGAGGAGGAAGAAGAGGAGAAGGAGGAGGAGGAATAGGAGGAGGAGGAGGAGGCAGGGAATAGCTTGGAGAAATCAGCTTGAGATACAATGAAAGTAAGGCTTGATCATGGATAAAAGTGTCAGGCCTAAGCGAAAGAAAAAGAATAAATACATAAATAAATTAAAAAACACCATTATTGAAACCTTTTGCGATCGGTGCATTAAGCTAAAAGATGACTGCATTCAGCTGACGAGCTGTCAGTTATTCGAATCTTCCATAAATTAAAAAAAGTATGCGTTAGATGAAAACAGACCTTATAAATCTTTTGTTACAGACGTTGAAAAATATGTAGAGATCAATTCGACAAATGACATCGCATCTATGTCTTACTATTATGTTGATTGGATATATCAATAATTTTCTACTTACCCCAGCTTATAAAAGCGTTTTTACTTTTTATTACATACTTTCCTATATGTGTCAGTTACGGGAAATTGTGTAAGTCTGTAGGAAAGTACATTTGTCTACCTCACTTATGAGCATGAAAAAGCTATTGGTATAGGGATAGACTTTCCCATAAAGCTATGATAAGCTATTGCTTAATCGAGAATATAGCTTAAAATAAAAATAGCATCTCCAGAAAGATTAA
>NC_134820.1:34902909-34907909 GCF_046742065.1 Oratosquilla oratoria | reverse complement strand
AACACATTCAAAATCCTTCTCTCTTCCTCTCTCATGTTCAATGTTTCTGCCCCGTATATATATATATATATATATATATATATATATATATATATATATATATATATGTATATATACATATATATATGTATATACGTGTATATATATATATGTATATATATGTATTATATATATATATATATATATATACATATATGTATGTATATATAAGTATATATAAATATATATAGATATATATTTTATATATATATATATATATACATATATGTATGTATATATAAGTATATATATATATATATAATATACATATATATATGTATATATATACATATACATATATATATGTATATACATATACATATATATATATATATGTATATACATATACATATATGTATATATGTACATATATATATATATATATATATATATATATATAAATATATATATATCATAAATGACAACTTGATGCATATCAATAAAAGGTGAACGGAGTTGAGGACTGTCGTCGTCGTCGTCCTCATCACCATCACCTCCTCCTCCTCCTCCTCCTCCTCATCATCATCCTCATCATCATCGTCATCATCGTCATCATCATCACCATCATCATCATCATCATCGTCATCATCTGCACCATCATCTGCATCATCATCATCATCATCATCATCATCATCATCATCATCATCATCATCATCATCATCACCATCATCATCATCATCGCAATTAGCAGTTGCAGCAATTTCATTATTCTCCTTACAATAACCAATAAATATAATTATCATTATTGTCTCTATTCATTGAGTGATAACTATCTTCATCCAAGTCTTCAAGATTTCAAACATAATTGATAACGTCAGATAATTCACACATGTGTACATTTTTAAATTAAGTACTAGCAGGACACAAGGAAATAGCTTCTCCCTGTCAGGATACAAATTCAATCCTAAAGTAGATGGAGCCAATCGCGCTGATCGTGGTGTTAATGAATAAAACACACTTCATGCAAAGATAGCAACAGAATGGCTAAGGTTTTTAGATTTGACTAGACAAAAACCAAGGGATATACTACAGAGATTATGAATTTTCTTTAATTTTATCACTTGAGCGTGTGTTTGCTTACTTCACCATACTTTTCTTTATATACTCTCTCTCTCTATATATATATACACATATATATATACATGTATACACACACACACACACACACATACACACACACACACACACACACACACACACACACACACACACACACACACACACACATGGAGCTGTGGTTAGAGCTCTGGCCTGCCACTACGAAGGTCCGGGTTCGACTCTCGCCCGGGGCTGAAATAATATCAGTATCGCAGCGCTGAGGGGTGTTACTCCAACTCTCGTGGGCGGGGAGTTGGGGGTGTGTGTGTGCAAGGTCATAGCATTACCCATAGATCGGACCTACGAGCTCTGAGCTCTCTTCCAAGAGGGAAATAGCTGTCGATCACGAGTCCAACACGTGATCCAAAGACCAAGTGAATACACACACACACACACACACAAACATACATACGCACGCACACACACATACATACATGATGTATATACATATATATATATATATATATATATATATATATATATATATATACAAACACACACACACACACACACACACACACACACATATATATATATATATATATATGTATATATATATATATATATATGTGTGTGTGTGTGTGTGTGTGTGTGTGTGTGTGTGTGTTGCGTGGACCCCATCTTGGTACAGACTTTGGCCTTGTAATCCATTGAAAATTACACCAATTAGAATTTTCTTCGTTGTCTTTCTGCCCCTTTTTGTTCATCTTTTCAGCTTCTATTCTGCCTCTCCTGCCAAATTAAGGTCTGGAAGCAAAGTTCATAATCCAATTGGGTCGGGCTCACACGCTGTTCCTTCGAGTAACCCTCCCTCTCGCTCGCTAACATGCCGTTCCCTTTGGAAGCCCACCTGCCTTCCATGCCTTCTTGAAATGCAGGAGCTAAATCCATTGTTTATCACGGTACTCGACGTACAAGGAGATTTTTTTTTCTAATTTAAATTGTATCTATTCTAATCGGTTTTCTTAATCTCCTGGAGTAGTCTTTATCCTCCTCACATCCATAGGAAGATTAAACATATATTTGAGAATGACGGAACAATTTCTCTTCTCGTGCGCTTACTTTCGTTATGTACGTCTCTCACATTCTACTTTCTCCTCTATCTTTCATAAATGTTATTTGTAACTTACCCTTTTAGTCGGTAGCCCCATGCCTCCGATCATCTAACTTATTCAAGTTCTGACTGTTAGTTTCACTTAGTATTTGTATTTTGCACTGTCAGGCTTCTACTTCTCACTTCAATATATTTTCTGTATAGGGGGAATGAAATGTTAAAAGATTTTCTTTTCTTTTTTGGATACTGACTATACGACATGCTTCTCAGAGGTACATTCTATTAATCCGTGAGAACACGCATCGCATTGCTAGGTCCTAGGTATGTTCTGCAATGACGTTATGATTTCTTTGGTCCAGTGATCTTTAACTTTATATCTAAGATCCTCCCCAAAGGGCGTGCTATTATAATCGTGAACCAATTGGATTTTCTCCACCACCCTTCCTCCAATCAGATTCGTTGTTACAAGTCTATATGCAATTTTGCTTACTTAACCAATCTCGAATCTCTGCGTAACTTACTTAGTTTTTTATATGTTGTCATCAAAACACACATCTAACAGGCACCCGTCCATTTTTATGACTGAAAGTGAAGAAAGAACTTATACAACTGCTCGGTTACGAACTGTACTGTTTACAAACACTCGATCCATAAAAATGCAACCCTCACCAAGTACCCCGCTGTCTACCCACTTCTACCTATTCTCTACCAGCTTATTACACTCTTTACTGTGTAAACAGGACTTTAGCACGTAATCTTTGGCTCGTTGGACATTCTATCAATACCCCTGACACGTATAAACGAATATGTATACATCTATATGTATATATTTGATTATTTTACTTTATCAATTTTCAAACATATCTATGAAGAATGGGCCTTTTTATCCTTTTCCATAAACTATTCCTCCTACATCCTCGTCTCTTCCTCTTTTTTTTCTTCCTCACGTTCTTCCACTTCCTTCTCTACATCATCTTTCCCATACCCTCTGTTCGCTGTAAGTCATCCTCCTGACTCCTTCGTATGTAACCTCTTCTTTTCCTTCTTGTACATAAGAACATAAGAATAAAGGAGACTGCAAAAGACCATTAGGCCTACACTAGGCAGCTCCGTATCCATCACCACCTGTCATCCCCATCCATAAAGTTGTATAATCGTTTTTTAAAACAACTGATAGTTTCAGCGCTTACTACATGGTTACTAAGTTTATTCCATTCATCGACCACCCTATTAGTAAACCAATTCTTGCCTATTTCCTTCTATCTCCTTTTTGGTTCGTATTCTTGTAAACTCTCCCTTTACCTTCTTTTGGGTCTTTTTCTGTTAAACACTATGCAGAAACTCCACAACTCTTTAGACAACAAAGCCAGAAGATTCAGTAAAAGGGGAACCTACTAACAGTCTCCACATAGGATCTACTGAGGTCATACATACATACATATACCAAGGCCTTTTCCCCCTTCTACGGGAGGTAGCCAAAAAGGGAAAGGCATAAAAACACTCCCACCCATTTCATCCCTAAATACACTCCACACCCCTCCCACCCTCCCTCTCATCTGAGCACCTCCTGGATGACGGGTCATCCCTGCACCCTGCCCACCGCCCTGGGTCAGAAGCAGTGTCGCAAGAGGTCAATGTCTACTAATATTCCGAAGGTTCTTATGGTTAAAACCGTCCTGCATTAAGTGCAAACCAAATGGAATTGGAGGCGGGTGGATACTTGAGTTGTACTTCATGATGACGGATGTACTATAGATGTAATTCTTGATGTACTACATGGATACTATTTTGTCAAGTCCTTTTGGAAGAACTGATTTTTTTTTTTTTTTTTTGGCGGTCAATATTTTAGGGACTTTAGTGATATCCCTATACACCTAAGTTACTCATCATTATTAAAAGAATCTATCAGCCCTTAATAAATCTCTCCTCTACCAACCCTACGAGTCTAACACTTCGATGTAATTTTGCGCCAGTATAGAAGCGCTGGTTACTGTGATTTTGTGACAAGGGAAGGCTTTGTTTAACCTCTCATACTCTCTTAAGAATAGCCTCCCCCCACCCCCAGCACACGCAATCCCAAGAAAAATAATCAACGCCTGAAGTAAAAAAAAAAAAAAAAAAAAAAAAAAAAAAAAAAAAAAAAAAAAAAAAAAAAAAAAAAAAAAAAAAAAAAAAAAAAATTACCTCCTACCTTTCATTCTTTTTCATAAAAGCCGAAATTAAAGTATAACATTATTACCTTTTGGAAAAAAGGGAGAAGTGGATTAGAATGTCTCATTGAAATTCTTGCGTTCTTACTATATAGCATTCTTTCAAGAAATAAGACTTTGTTTCAACTTATAATGTAAACACATCGCAGAGGAAATAGTTAACTTGAGATTATTATTACATTACTTGAATATCTTCATGTGACTGTCCTTATCCGTCTTATTTATGTGTATGTACCTTTTGTCTGTCTGTCTGTCTCTCTGTCTTTTTGTCTGTTTGTCTGTATTTCTGCCTGTCTGTCTCTCTGTCTGTCTGTTTATTTGTCTGTCTGTTTATCTGTCTGCCTGTCTCTTTGTCTGTCTGTTTATATGTCTGTTTATCTGTCTGTCTGTCTCTCTGTCTCTTTGTCTATCTGTATTTCTTTCTGTCTGTCTTTCCGAAGGTGCTAACTTTTCTTTATTTTTCTCTTTATGTTTGGTTGAGAATTTGTTTTTTTTATTTATTTATTTTTATTCTCCTTTTAAGGCTTGATCTCAACCAGCTTCTTCTGCTTTTGTTTCCTCTATTCTTGTCACGTGACCCTTCTGTGTTTCAATTCCCA
>NC_134820.1:34892909-34897909 GCF_046742065.1 Oratosquilla oratoria | reverse complement strand
AACCAAATTTGAATATAATACCGTCGTCATTAGGGACGCGTCAAAAATTAGTATGCTTGTGGCCGATAATTTCCGAACAAAATGAATCCATGGCAAAATAAGTTTGGTAAAAAAAAATATTAATAACAATAGATAAATAAAATAAAAATAGATATATGAATAGATAAAAATAATGATAAAATAAGATATATGAATAAAGAAACACGTAGATAATAAAATAAACGAATAAATAAATAAATAGGTGAATAAATATATAAAAAAGGAAATAAACAAACAAATGAATAAATGAATAAAGAGTAAAAATAAAAAAGATAAATAAATGAATTATTAAATAGATAAATAAATGTAAAAATAGATAGATGATTAAATAAGTAAATGATTGAGAAGTAAATAAACATAAATAAATATATGAATAAATAAATGAATGAATTAATGAATAAATAAATGAATAAATACATAATTATTACGTAAATATATAGATAAAGTAAACATAAAATAAATGGAATACATAAAAAATAATAAATACACATATATAAGTAAACATATAGATAAACGAATAAATGAATAAATAAGATAAAATAGAATGAAATGAAATAAGATAGAATAAAATAGAAGAGAAAGAGTAGATAAGAGAAGGATTAGAAGGTGAACGAAGAGAAGAAGAATAAGAATGAAAAGAAAGAGGAGGAGGAAGAGTAAGAGGAAGAGGAGGAAGAAGAGGAGTGTATGGGGGCAAGAAGTGGAACGGAAGAAGAAGAGGGGGGAAAAGAGAAGGAAAGAAATGAAAAGAAGGGAAAGGAGGAATGTAGACGTGGGAAAATAGAAGGAAAAGAGGTGGAGGGGATCAGTAGAAAGAGGGAAGAGGTGAGGAAAAAGAGAAAGAAGGACGAGAGGAGAAAGTAAAGGAAGACAAGGACACTGCGGAAAAGTAGGATGAGGAAGAGAGGGAGGAAGAGGGGGAAGAAGAGGGTGAGGAAGAGGAGGAATTGGAGGATTGGAAGGAAGAAGAGGAAGAGGCTGAAGAGGTCAAAAGAGGAGGAGGAGGAGGAAGAGGAGAAGGAAGAGGTGGAGGAAGAGGATGAAGTGGAGGAATGGAGGGAAGAAGAGGAAGAAACTTATAAGGAGAAAAGATGAGGAGGAGGAGGAGGAGAAAGAGTAGAAGGAGGAGGACTAGGAGCAAGTGGAGGATTAGAAGGAAGAAGAGGAAGAAGCTGAAAAGGAGAAAAGAGGAGGAGGAGGAGGAAGAGGAGGAGGAGAAAGAGTAGGAGGAGGAGGACGAGGAGAAGGAAAAGAGAGAGAAGGTAAATCAAATAGAGGCGAGGATAGAGAATAACTGAAGAATAAGAAAAAAAAAGTAAAAAGTAAAGGAGTAAGAGGAAGAAGAGAAAAGGGGAGGGAGAGGTGGTAGAAAAGAAAGAGGACAAAGAGGAGAATAGAAGGATAGAGATGATGAAGAAGAAGAAGAAGAAGAAGAAGAAGAAGAAGAAACAGAGAAGGGAGAACAGGTAAAAGAGGAAAAGGAGACACAGGAGAAAGAGGAAAAGAAGAAAAAATCCAAAAATCGAGGAAGAGAAAGTAGAGGAAAAATGAAGGAAAAGAAAAAGAATAAAGGGGATAAAAAAGAAGAGAAAAGAAGGAGGAAAAAAGAGAAAAAAAGACGAGGATGGGGAAGAGGACAATGAGATAAAGGAGAGAAAAGAAAATGAGCAGATAGAGGAGTTGATTGAGGCAAAGATGAAGAAAGAGGAGAAAGATAAAGAAAGAGGAGGAGGAAGAGGAGGAGAAGGAGGAGGAAGAAGAGGAAAAGGAGGAGGAGGAGGAGGAGGAGGAGGAGGAGAAAGTAGATGAGAGAGAGAGGAGAATAACAAAAAGAAGAGTAGGGGAGGAGGAGGGAAAAAAGAAGATAATGAGGAATATAGTAACCCTTTAGAAATAGAACTGTTGAGAATAGTAATCAATTAATTGCTAATACCATTTAAACGTTCAGATATGGAAATATAATGATCTATGAATTTGTTGACGAAAAGCAATTGCATTTATCAAAGAAATTATATCCAGGTGAGAATATTACAAAGAACAAAGTATATTAGATTGTTTTATGTTAAGAGGATGGAGGGAATTATATTGATGCAATAGATAACAATAAACACGTTTTCAGTAATAAATTCTCCATTAAAGATTTGCTATATTTAGACTTTGCTAAAGCGTTTGATACTGTATACTACACATAAACTAGAAACCATTTGCGTTAGGAGGAAGAAGAGCATAAAGAGAAGTTAGAATAAGAAAGATGAGTAGAAGTGGAGGAGGAAGAGGAGGAGGAGGAGAAACAGAAGAAAGAGGAGAAGAAAAGGGAGAAAGATAAGGTTAAGTTGGAGTTGGAGGAGAAGGAGGAGAAGGAGGAGGAGAAGGAGAAGAAAGAGAGAAAATTAAGGTTAAGTAGGAGAAGAAGGAGGAGGAGGAGGATAAGGAGAAGGAGGAGATCGAGGAGAAGGAAAGAAAGATGAGGTTAAGTAGGGAAAGGAGGAAGAGGAGGAGGATAAGGAGAAGGAGGAGATGGAGGAGAAGGAAAGAAAGATGAGGTTAAGTAGGGAAAGGAGGAAGAGGAGGAGGAGAACATATAAGAGGAGGAAGAAGTGAAGGAGTAGGAGTAAGAAGAAATGGAGGAAGAGGAAGAGAAGGAGGAGAAGGAAAAGGAGAAAGATAAAATTAAGAAGGAGAAGGAGGAAAAGGAAGAGGACGAAGAACAGGAGGAAGAAGTGAAGGAGGAGGAGGGAGAGAGGGAGGAGGAGGAGGAGAAGAAAATGGAAAAAGATGAGGTTAAGTAGGAGTTGGAGAAGGAGGAGGAGGAGGAGGATGAGAAGGAGAAGGAGAAGGAGGAGGAGGAGGAGGAGGAGGAGAAGGAGAAGAAAGGAAGAAAAATGATGTTAAGCAGGAGAAGGACGAGGAGGAGGAGGAGGAGGAGAAAGAGGAGACGAAGGAAAAGGAAACAGAGAAAGTGAGGCTAAGCAGGGAAAGGAGGAAGAGGAGGAGGAGGACGAAGAAGAGGAGGAAAAAGTGAAGAAGGAGGAGGAAGAAAAATGGAGGAGGAGAAGGAGGAAAGGAAGGAGAAAGACAAAAAAGGAAGGGAGAAAGACGAGGCTAAGTGGGAGAAGGAGGAAGAGGAAGAAGTGAAGGAGGAGGAGGAGGTGGAAGAGGAGGAGGAGGAGGAGGAGGAAGTTGGAGAGACGGCTATGTTGGTTCTCGGCCGTCGGGTACATAATGAGACGTGACAAAGTGCAATTATGAGAAAGGAGAAAAACAAGAAAAAGAAAGAAGGAAAATGGGAGGGGGGAGGGGTCAAGATTGGTGGCGGATGAGTTTAGGGAAAGACTAAAATGATTAATTCCATGAATGGGGGAGGCAAGGTTAAACTTACATGAATAAATCCAAGGAGTCATAAATTATAAATACATATATATATATATATATAAGTATATATATATATATATATATATATATATATATAAATATATATATACATATATACATATATACATATATATATATGTGTATATATATATATGTATATATATATATATATATATATAATATATATATAAATATATATATATATATATATATATATATATATATATTGATCGTCGATCCGACGAAGAGCATCTACATAATCTCATGGAGTGGGTGGTAATAAGGATGATGATATGTGTGTGCGTGTGTGTGTGTGGGTGGGTGGGTGTGTGTGTGTGTGATTCACCATGGTCTTGGATCACGTGTTAGACTCGTGATCGACAGCTATTTCACTCCCAGTAGAGAGCTCAGAGCTCATACATGACCGACATATAGGTAATGTTGTGACCTTACACGCACACACACAAACAATTTCCCGCCCACGAGAGTTGGAATGACAAGCCGCAGCGCAGCGATACTGAAATTATTTCTAACCTGGGCGGGATTCGAACCCGGACCGCTGTAGTGGCAGCCAGGAACTCTACCAACTGCACCACGAGTCTGTGTGTGTGTGTGTGTGTGTGTGTGTGTGTGTGTGTGTGTGTGTGTGTGTGTGTGTGTGTGTGTGTGTGTGTGTGTGTAATTTTCTTTATTATAATTTGTCCTTCTCTTTTAGGTCCACCTGGCTGGTCGGCTTGAAAGTAATCACCCAACATCTTAACAAAATCATCTATCCAAGTTAGAGCAAAGCTTATAGCCAATTTACCTCAACGTCGAGAAGAAACACAGTTGCACAGACTTAAAAAAAAAAAAAAAAAAAACTCACACATTTGCGAACATGAAAACAAATTCCCCCCAGAACGCGACAAACAGACATGGGCTCGTATGTGCTCATCTTAGAAAATAGAATCATAAAACTAAACACATAAAAGCATCTAGATTCATGTCTGCGCAAACTTTTCAGCACATATTCCTGCCCAACACACGCGCGCAAACAACTTGGCATCATCACAAGAGATAGCTCCCTCCATCTCTCTCTCTTTCTCTCTCTATCTCTTTCGCTCTCTTTTTCTTTCTCTCTTTATCTATCTCTCTTTTTATTTCTCTCTCTCCTCCCTGTCTCCCCCCCCCAGTGCTCTCTGCTCTCTCTCTCTCTCTCTCTGCTGCTCCCCACTTTCTTATTTATCCTTTCTCTCTTTCCTTCTCTCTCATTTAGATTTATCTGCCCTCATCTTTCTCTCAAGTACCTTTCGTCTGATGTGTGTGTGTGTGTGGTGTGTGTTTATCGTCTCTCTTCAAGTCCTCCTCGGATCCACCAAGTCCTCCTGTCTACTCCCGACTCCTCTCTCTCGACGCGCTCTCCTCCCACCTCCCCCCTCTCGCTCCGGCTGCCTCTAATTGCACTCTCCTCCAGTTCCCTCGTCATCTCCTCCGCCCCGTCTCTATATGCACTCTCTCTCTCTCCACTCACTCTTCTACGCGTCCGCTCTCCTAGGTCACTTCCCATATTCGCCTCGTCCCTCTCTCGTCCTCCCTCCCACCTCCTTTCT
>NC_134820.1:34872909-34877909 GCF_046742065.1 Oratosquilla oratoria | reverse complement strand
CTGCCCCCTAGCGACCATTTTGAACACTAATGCCAGGATACGGCTTATTTAGGAAGGGGTCTACTCTCGTAGGAGGGAAAAGGGAGAGGAAAACCCAGAATTTTATTCATGAAGTCTCGTAGCGGGAGAGGGTAGCCTTGAATACATATACTTGTGGCATTTACGACTCTGCTTCGGGGATGGGGGTGGGTGAGGAAGAAGCGGGGAGGAGGGATTTAAGCGAGCGTAAAACGTGGCTCCGACGTCTGCATCTGCTTAAAGTATTTAAGGTGGAGGGAAGTTTTCAATATCGTGCTCGATCCCGCTAGTCTGGCTCCCTTTCGAATGCCATATGGGTTTATGCAAATTCCTCGGGTGAGCTTGTATCACGGAGACTTTCCTCTCTGATAAAAGACATTCGGTTTAATGAGCAGGAACATTGATGCCACGGATATTGCGCCGTTGAAGCCCATTAATGACCCTTAGAATTCGTTAAAGACCGTTGAAAACCGTTAAAAACCGTTAGAAACCGGTGAAATTTGTTGAATTTTGTTAAAGGTCATAGTTATCCATTATCTACTGAGCCATGAGCTTGCAGCGAAAGCTCAGGTTGACAACTGTTTGTATTACTTTGTTGTGAAATTAGTTTTAATTCTACTTGAAGAAACGTTGGTCTCAATTATCCTTATTTGTGGAATCGATTCAGGAAATTATGATAAAGAACTTATTTTTCTGGATCATCGGTTCCAGTTTTTTTTTTATGGGTGCAACACGTATGCAATACTCTCTCTTATCCTTTCAAAGATCATTCCAAAAATGAATAAAATCGCCTGACATCCGCTAACTGCTTCAGGCTCTAGGTTTGTCGTTTCTCCTGGAAGCCCTTGAAGGCATCTAGGTAATCCAGGATCCTGGCTCCAGCACCCCTGTTCTGGAATCTAGAAACAAGCATTCCAATGTTTCAAGTTTCACATATACACGCCACTCGAGTCTAAGATAGTTTCCATCGAATATTAGTGAGTCCTACTGCCCCGAGCTATCCAAGTACAATGGGTAAAGGTGAGGAATAGGAGCTCGTTTAATAAGGTCCTAACTTATTTTTTCTGAAACCAACTACATTATGATAAACGTTACGTAACACAAAGTGATGTCATATAATGACAGGCAAACAATTAAAATTAAATCAGGATTCGTTATCTACTTTGAATTATGAAATTATATATGAAATTATGAAATTAATTAAATTGCACTTTCCAGAGTCCTAGAGAACATCAATTTATAGTCTAGATAATATTGATGATTAGCATTTCTCTTATGAGTTTTGTAATTAATTTTCTGTATTATCGTAAAACCTTTAACGCTTAGTATATATATATATATATATATATATATATATATATATATATATATATATATATATAAATATATATATAATCATACTGATATACTAGTGACTTTATACTTTTTTAGAACATTTTGTACCTCTTTGTTACAAAACTAACTATTACTGCAAGGACAGTGATGTTGTTTTCTAAAGATATGTTGATAAAAATATAATGATAAAAATATATTAATTCGGTTCTACGTCTCGAGCTTCCTGTTCAGGGTCTGGGAAAGGGGTCTTACTAAATGATCATGCTTGACGTCGGATGACCACTTGTGCGGTTGTTGCCCCCTTCTCCTTCCCCCCCACCAAATCCTTATGACCTTCTCCCTATTCCTCAGACCCCACCATCCACTCCTACCCTTTCCACTTTCCCTCCACTTGTTCTTACGCCAGGTAACTTACGTTCTTGAATTGTGTTATCTCACCTATTTATTGCGTCATGAAATTAAGAATCAGTAGTTATATCTCATGGTTAAATGTCATTGGTTAAACCTTTGAGACTAATATCGTTTCGGCAAATCGGTTCAACATAAACTCCATTTGCCTTATCTAACTTTACTCAGTGCTTAAACCTCATTTGTGTGATACGCGGCTTTAACTCCCTTTGCACTAACTTCCGGTGCACCAAAATAGCTTAAACCCTTTTGGCTTAACATAAGCGTCATAAACTTATCGGCTTAACCTAACTTTCTTCGTGTCCTCCCTAGATCTAGTAGTTTCCCAGTCCAATTTCTTAGACTCTGTCTTCAACAGGTGGTTCTCCGTTCTTCGTTTACTTCTTCCTCCAGAAGTATCGAACTTCGTTGACGTTCTTGCTCCAGAGGTTTCGACTTCGTTGACGTTCTTCCTCCAGAGGCCTCGACTTTGTCGACGTTCTTCCTCAAGAAGTCTCGACTTCGTCGACGTTCTTCAATTACGAGTCTCGACTTCGTTGACGTTCTTCCTCTAGAAGCCTAACTTCGTTGACGTTCTTCTTCCAGAAGCTTCGACCTCGCCGACGTTCTTCTTCCAGAGGACTCGAATTCGTTAACGTTCTTCCTCCAGAGGCATCAACTTCGCCGACGTTCTTCCTCCAGAAACCTCGACTTCGTTGACGTTCTTCCTCCAGAAGCCTTGACTTCCTTAACATTCTTCTACCAGAAGTCTGGACTTCGTCGACGTTCTTCCTCCAGAAATCTCGACTTCGTTGACGTTCTTCCTCCAGAGGCCTCGACTTCGTCGACGTTCTTCTTCCAAAAGTCTCGCTTTTGTTGACGTTCTTCCTCCAGAAGTCTCGACTTCGTCGACGTTCTTCATCTACGAGTCTCGACTTCATTGACGTTCTTCCTCCAGAGGCTTTGATTTCGTTGACGTTCTTCTTCCAGAAGCTTCGACTTCGCCGACGTTCTTCTTCCAGAGGACTCGAATTCGTTAACGTTCTTCCTCCAGAGGCATCGACTTCGCCGACGTTCTTCCTCCAGAAGCTTCGACTTCGTTGACGTTCTTCCTCCAGAAGCCTTGACTTCCTTAACATTCTTCTACCAGAAGTCTCGACTTCGTCGACGTTCTTCCTCCAGAAATCTCGACTTCGTTGACGTTCTTCTTCCAGAGGCCTCGAATTCGTTGACGTTCTTCCTCCAGAAGTCTCGAGTTCGTCGAGGTTCTTCCTCCAAAAATCTCGACTTCGTTGATTTTTTTTTTTTTTTTCCAAAGGCCTCGACTTAGTTGACGTTTTCCTCCAGAAGCCTTGACTTCGCCGACGCTCTTTCCCCAGAGGCCTCGAGTTCGTTGACGTTCTCCTTACCCCTCAGTGCCATGGTGATGTACTCTCCAGGTTTTATTCTGGTTAACCGCTGGTATAGTGGTATCATGGGCCGAGCGGTAGCTCAGTGGATACCATGAGCAAGTGGTCGTGAGTTTGATTCCCGATAGCTGCGTGCTTCTTGCGGTGGTTCCCGACAGTCCTGGCCAGGCGGGGAGGCGACCCAAACGACGGCCTTAAAAAAGAAAAAAAAAAAAAAAGAAAAAAAAAAAAAAGTGATGGTGAGTTTTGAGTTTAGCACAGGCGGTTTCCTCAAGCGTAAGAACTTTTCGTTAGCGAAGTGGCTGTGACTCTTGAAGAACTCTTTCACTTCGGTGACGCTTCCATCAGGTTCCTTGCCCCCGAAGACTCAGACGACTTCAGTCACTTCGGAGAACTCTACTCTCCCCTCTCCTTCAGTGCTCTCCTCCAGTCGGATGGATAATCTATAGATTTTATTCTGGCTAACGCCATATGATTTTATTCAGCGAAAAGAAAAAAAACTCCTCTTGGTTGTACAAGGTCCAACTTCAACATGGCCAGTTTAGCGTCTCGGGCTTCCAAGATCAAAATCCGAGAACGGTGCCTCACAAAAGGACTTCGGTTTTGGCTTTGGGGACCATTACCTAAAGTGGATATACCTTCCTAGCCTATGTCTCGTGGCCAGTGTTCGAATCCGCGCGCCTGACTTCCCTGGTGACTGAATGTGTGTGTGTGTGATTCACCAGGGTCCTGGATCACGTGTTGGACTCGTGATCGCTAGCTATTTCCCTCCCTTAAGAGAGCTCAGAGCTAATATATGACCGACCTATGGGTAATGCTGTGACCTTACACGCACACACACACACCCAAGTCCTCGCCCACGAGAGTTGGAGCAACGAATCGCAGCGCAGCGATACTGAAATTATTTCAGTCCTGGGTGGGATTCAAACCCGGACCGACATATTGGTGGCCGGGAACTCTAACCATCGCGACATCGAATCGTGTGTGTGTGTGTGTGTGTGTGTGTGTGTGTGTGTGTGTGTGTGTGTGTGTGTGTGTGTGTGTGTGTGTGTGTGTGTGTGTGTGTGTGTGTGTGGTCTCTTCTGTAGGTTTACATATAAGAACTCGTTCTTCCAGAGGGTCACTCATGTTTACATACAACGAGATGATGCCAAGTGACCGAGAACTCAAGAGAAGAGACGAGCATGGAAGGTAGGTGGTGCCTCTGGAAGGGTCTGGAAGCAAAGTGGAAGAACGGAAGGAACAAAGTGGAATCAGAAGGTGGAGTAGGAGTACCGAAGGGGAGTTTTTGTTCATGTTCTTTGCTTCTGAATGAACATGTATTGTTCAACGAGTGGTCGATGAACACAAAATATTCACATTATTGGGGTTCCCTTGGATGTAGGGGACACTGTCTCATGAACACAGTTATGGGAATTAGGGGTCAAATGTTTATGTATTATAGTTTAATATGTGTACAGTTAAGTACAAAAGCATGTTCGTTTTATCTACCCCTCTACCACATCTGAAATGTGTAGAAGTTTAAAGCCGAAAGAGAGGATGAAATTTTATGTTATCACTGTTCCATATTGAACGTTGTGTCTGGATTTCAGAAACAGGAAGAGTTTGAAATGAATAGACTTTTGAATTTGAAGATATATTATGCTATATGATTTTTCGTTAATATTCTAATTAATCTTTTTCGTGTATATAAAGGAATATATAAGTTTTTATTACATCGAAATCGAAAAAGTGTCACAGAATCTAGTGAGATTTGATATCCTGGTCTTAGATCTAACCGGATACGTCCCTTTCAAAGCCAAACTAGGAAAAGGTTTTTGGTAGAGTTATGCAAATTTTATGCTTTCAGCC
>NC_134820.1:34857909-34865409 GCF_046742065.1 Oratosquilla oratoria | reverse complement strand
GCCGAGGCTCAGGCCCAGACCGAGGCCGAGGCGAGGCGAGGCCCAGGCCGAAAAGTTGGGAGGCGAGGCCCAGGCCCAGGTCGAGGCCCAGGCCCAGGTCGAGGCCCAGGCGAGTCGAGCCAAGGCACAGGCGCTGCGAGGCGAGGCTCAGTCCCAGGCCCAGGCCAGACGCTGCGAGGCGAGGCTCAGTCCCAGGCCAGACGCTGCGAGGCGAGGCTCAGTCCCAGGCCGAGACGCTGCGAGGCGAGGCTCAGTCCCAGGCCGAGACGCTGCGAGGCGAGGCCCAGTCCCAGTCCCAGGCCCAGGCCCAGGCCAAGGCCCAGGGAAAGCGAGCCGAGGCACAGGCGCTGCGAGGCGAGGCTCAGTCCCAGGCCGAGACGCTGCGAGGCGAGGCCCAGTCCCAGGCCCAGGCCAGACGCTGCGAGGCGAGGCTCAGTCCCAGGCCAGACGCTGCGAGGCGAGGCTCAGTCCCAGGCCGAGACGCTGCGAGGCGAGGCCCAGTCCCAGGCCCAGGCCGAGGCCCAGGCCTAGGCAAAGCGAGCCGAGGCCCTGGCCGAGACGCTACGAGTCGAGGCTCAGGCTGATGCCAAGGCGAGGCGAGCCGAGGCCCTAGCGAAAACGCTGCGAGGCCCTGGCCGAGACGCTGCGAGGCGAGGTGAGGCCCTAGCCATGGCGGGGCGAGGCCCTGGCCGAGACGCTGCGAGGCGAGGCCTAGGCCCTGGCCGAGACGCTGCGAGGCAAGGCCCAGGCCCAGGCCGAGACGCTGCGAGGCGAGGCTCAGTCCCAGGCCCAGGCCGAGGCCCAAACCCAGGCCAGGCGAGGCAAGACCCAGGCCCAGGCCGAGACGAGGCAAGCCGATGCCCAGGCCGAGACGCTGCGAGGCGAGGCTCAGTCCCAGGCCGAGACGTTGCGAGGCGAGGCTCAGTCCCAGACGGATACGATGCGAGGCGAGGCTCAGTCCCAGTCCCAGGCCAGGCCCAGGCCCTGGCTGAGACGCTGCGAGATGACGCCGAGCCGACGCCCAGGCCAAAGAGAGATGGGAGCCAAGGCCTAGGTGCAGGCCGAGTCGAGGCGAGCCGAGGCCCAGTCCCAGGCGAGGCAGACGCAGGCAGAGATACTGCGAGGCGAGGCCCAGACCCAGGCCGAGGCCTAGGCAAGGCGAGCCAAGTCTCAGGCCCGGGCCCAGGAGAGGCGAGGCGAGGCTCAGTCCTAGGCCGAAGCGAGGCGAGGCCCTAGCTATGGCGAGGCGAGGCCCTGGCCGAGACGCTGCGAGGCAAGGCCTAGGCCCTGGCCGAGACGCTGCGAGGCGAGGCCTAGGCCCAGGCCGAGGCGAGGCGGGGACCTGGCTGAGACATTGCGAGGCGAGGCTCAGTCCCAGGCCTGGGCCTAGGCTCACTTCGCCTGGGCCTCGCTATGCTTCGCTTCGGCCTGGGGCTGAGCCTCGCCTCGCATCGTCTGGGCATCGGCCTTGGCCTGGGCCTCACTTCCCGGCGTCTCGACCTTGGCCTCGGCTCGCCTCGCCTCAGCCTGCGTCTGGGCCTCGGCTCACCTCACCTCGCCTGGGCCTGAGCCTCGCCTAGCAGTGTCTCGGACTGTGCCTCAGCTCGCCTCGCCTCGGCCTGTGCCTCAGCTCGCCTCGTCTCGGCCTGCGCCTGGGCCTCGCCTCACCTCGTTTCGGCCTGGGCCTCGCCTCGCTTCTGTCTGGGCCTCGCCTCGACTCGCCTGGGCCGCAGCATCTCGGCCTTGGCCTCGCCTCGGGCCTGGGCCTCGCCTCGACTCGCCTGGGCCTCGCCTCGCTTCTGCCTGGGCCTCGACTCGCTTCTCCCTGGGCCTCGACTCGCCTCGGCCTCGGTCTGGATCTGGGCCTGAGCCTCACCTCGCAGCGTATCGGCCTGGGCCTCGCCTCACCTCGCTTCGGCCTGTGCCTGAGCCTCGGCTCGCCTCACCTGGGCCCCGGACTGAGACTTGCCTCGCCTCGCCTCGGCCTGGGCCTGAGCCTCGGCTCGCCTCGCCTGGGCCCCGGACTGAGATTTGGCTCGCCTCGTCTGGGCCTCGGCCTGGGCCTGGGTCTCACCTCGCAGCATCTCGGCCTGGTCCTCACCTCGCAGCGTCTCGGCTTCGTCTCCTCTCGCCTCGTCCTGGGCCTCGGCCTCGGTCTGGACCTAGCCTCGCAGCATCTCGGCCTTGGCCTCACCTCGGCCTCGGTTACCCTCGCTTCGGCCTGGGCATGGGCATCGGCACGCCTCGCTTCGGCCTGTACCTCGCCTCGCAAGACCTCGGCCTGGGCCTTGGTCTGGACCTGGACCTGAGCCTCACCCCGCAGCATATTGGCTTGTGCCTGAGCCTGGGCCTTGGCTCGCCTCGCTTCGGCCTGGGACTGAGCCTCGCCCCGCATGGGCCCGGGCCTGAGACTTGGATCGCCTCGCCTGGGCCTCGGCCTGGGTCTGGACCTAGCCTCGCAGCATCTCGGCCTTGGCCTCGCAGCATCTCGGCCTCGGTTACCCTCGCTTCGGCCTGGGCATCGGCATCGGCACGCCTCGCTTCGGCCTGTACCTCGCCTCGCAAGACCTCGGCCTGGGCCTCGCCTCGCCTTGGTCTCGGTCTGGACCTGCCTGAGCCTGGCCTAGCAGCGTATCGGCCTGTGCCTGCGCCTGTGCCTCGGCTCGTCTCTCTTCGGCCTGTGCCTGAGCCTCGGCTCGCCTCGCCTGGGTCCCGAACTGAGACTTGGCTCGCCTCGCCTGGGCCTTGGCCTGGGCCTGGGCCTCACCTCGCAGCATCTCGGCATGGGCCTCACCTCGCAGCGTCTAGGCCTGGGCCTCGACTTGGCCTCGGCTCCTCTCGCCTCGTCCTGGGCCTGGGCCTGGGCCTGGGACTGGGCCTCGACTCGCCTCGCCTCGACCTGCGCCTGGGCCTGAGCCTTACCTCGCCTCGCTTGGACGCGAGCCTGGCCCTTGGCTCGACTCGCCTGGGCCTCGGCCTGGGCATGGGCCTCGCTTCGTAACATCTCGGCCTGGGCTCGCCTCGCCTTGGCCTCGGTCTGGACCTGGGGCTGAGCCACGCCTCGCAGCGTATGGGCCTGTGCCAGCGCCTGGGCCTCGGCTCGCTTCGCTTCGGCCTGTGCCTGAGCCTCGGCTCGCCTCGCCTGTGCCCGGGCCTGGGCCTTGTCTTACCTCGCCTGGGCCTCGCCTCGCCTCGACTCGCTTCGGCCTGGGACTGAGCCTCGCCTCGCCTGGGCCCGGGCCTATGACTTGGCTCGCCTCGCCTAGGCCTCGGCCTGGGTCTGGGCCTCGCCTCGCAGCATCTCGGCCTCGGTTCCCCTCGGTTCGGCTGGGTCTGGGCCTCGCAGGAACTCGGCCTTGGCCTCGCCTCGCCTCGGCCTCGGTTCGCCTCGCTTCGGCCTGGGCCTGGGCCTCCGCACGCCTCGTCTGGGCCTCACCTCGCCTTGGCCTCGGTCTGGACCTGGGTCTGAGCCTCGTCTCGCAGCGTATCAGCCTATGCCTGCGCCTGGGCCTCGGCTCGCCTCGCTTCCTCCTGTGCCTGGGCCTTGGCTAGCCTCGCCTGTGCCCGCGCCTGGGCCGAGGCTCACTTCGCCTGGGCCTCGCCTCGCTTCGCTTGGCCCCGGGCCTGAGCCTCGGCTCGCATCGCCTGGGCCTCAGCCTGGGCCTGGGCCTCACTTGCCCAGGCCGAACCGAGGTGAGGTGAGGCGAGGCGAGGCAAGGCCTTAGCAATGCTGCGAGACGAGGCCCAGGCCCAGGCCGAGACGCTGCGAGGCGAGGCTCAGTCCTAGGCCGAGACGCTGCGAGGCGAGGCCCAGTCCCAGGCTAAGCGAGGCCAGCCGAGGCCCAGACCCAGGCGAGGCTAGCCGAGGCCCAGACCCAGGCGAGGCTAGCCGAGGCCCAAGCCGAAGCGAGGCGAGCCTAGGCTCAGTCCCAGGCCAAGGCGAGGCGAGCCGAGGCCCAGGCCGAAACGCTGCGAGTCGAGGCCCAGGCTGAGGCCGAGGCGAGGCGAACCGAGGCCCAGGCCCAGGCCGAACCGAGGCGAGGCGAGGCGAGGTAAGGCCCTAGCAACGTTGCGAGACGAGGCCCAGGCCCAGGCCGAGACGCTGCGAGGCGAGGCTCAGTCCCAGGCCGAGACGTTGCGAGGCGAGGCCCAGTCCCAGTCCCAGGCTAGGCGAGGCGAGCCGAGGCCCAGGCCCAGGCGAGGCTAGCCGAGGCCCAGGCCGAAACGCTGCGAGTCGAGGTCCATGCTGAGGCCGAGGCAAGGCGAGCCGATGCCAAGGCCGGGACGCTACGAGTCGAGGCCTAGGCTGAGGCCGAGGCGAGGCGAGCCGAGGCCCAGGCCCAGGCGAAGTGAGTCGAGGTCCTGGCCGAGACGCTGCGAGGCCAGGCCCAGGCCGAGACGCTGCGAGGCGAGGCTCAGCCCCAGGCCGAGACGCTGCGAGGCGAGGCTCAGTCCCAGGCCCAGGCCGAGGCCCAGACCGAGGGCCAGGCCTTGGCCGAGACGCTGCGAGTCGAGGCCCATGCTGATGCCAAGGCGAGGCGAGCCGAGGCCCAGGCCAAGACCCTGCGAGGCGAGGCCCAGGCCCAGGCCGAGACGCTGCGAGGCGAGGTTCAGCCCCAGGCCGAGACACTGCGAGACGAGACTCAGTCCCAGGCCCAGGCCGAGGCCCAGGCCCTGGCCGAGACGCTGCGAGTCGAGGCCCATGCTGATGCCAAGGCGAGGCGAGCCGATGCCCAGGCCAAGACGTTGCGAGGCGAGTCGAGCCGAGGCCCAGGCCAAGACGCTGCGAGGCGAGGCCTAGGCCCATGCCGTGACGCTGCGAGGCGAGGCTCAGTCCCAGGCTCAGGCCGAGGTCCAAGCCTAGGCCAGGCGAGGCAAGGCCCAGGCCCAGGCCGAGACGCTGCGAGGCGAGGCCCAGTCCCAGACCCAGGACGAGGCCCAGGCCCAGACCCAGGCCAGGCGAGGCGAGCCGAGGCTCTGGGTGAGACTCTGCGAGGCGACGTCCAGGCCCAGGCCGAGGTGAGGCGAGCCAAGGCCCACGCCGAGACTCTGTGAGGCGAAGCTCAGTCCCAGGCCGAGACGCTGCGAGGCGAGGCCCAGTCCCAGGCCGAGGCCCAGGCCAGGTGAGGCGAGCCGAAGCTCAGGCCGAGACGAGGCGAACCGAGGCCCCGACCGAGACGCTGCAAGGCGAGGCTCAGTCCCAGGCAGAGACGCTGCGAGGCGAGGCCCAGTCCCAGTCCCAGGCCGAGGCCCAGGCCCAGGCCAGGCGAGGCGAGCCGAGGCCCAGGCACAGGCCAGGCGAGGCGAGCAGAGGCCCAGGCCCAGGCCAGGCCTAGGCGAGGCCCAGGCCAAAGCGAGGCGAGCCGAGGCCCAGGCGCAGTCCAAGGCGAGGCGAGCCGGCGAAGCACCAACGCGACTGAGCGGACTGTTTTCATAGATATCCTTGTAGACCTCCTTGGATCCCCATTAAATTTTCCACAACGCCCTGCCTCTCTTCTTCTGTCCGTCAATTCATTTTGCATTTCCACACGTTGCGAGTGTGAGTGTACACACACACACACACACACACGCACACATGCACACACGCACACACGCGCACTCGCGCACACGCACACACACACACACACACACACACACACACACACACACACACACACACACACACACACACACACACACACACACACACACACACACACACACACACACACACACACACACACACACTATATATATATATGTGTGTGTGTGTGTGTGTGTGTGTGTGTATGTAATATATATATATAGTGTGTGTGTGTGTGTGTGTGTGTATGTATATACATATATATATATAATATATATATATATATTTATATATATATACATATGTATATATGTTTATATGTATATATGTATATATGTACATATATATATATTCATACATTTATATATATATATATATATATATATATATTTATATATCTATATATTCATACATTATATATTTATATATTCATATTCATATATTTATATACTTACGTATTTATATGTTTATATAGTTATATAACTATATATGTCTGTATCTATATATGTATATATTTTTATAGTATATATAGTATATGTATTATATATTCATGATATATAGTATTTATTTATATACGTATATATTTTTATATATATATATATGTATATATTTGTATAGTATATGTCTATGTAGTATATATTTATATAGTATAGCAGATAGAGACATTCTTCCCACCGCTGTCCATCAAGCTCGGCTTGATTTAACAGTTCACCAAAGCTCTAGACAAGGATGGTGGCTGCTTCGCTTACTTGCGCCATTCTTTTCCAGGATTAGCCATAGAGAAGTTGAAAGCTGGCATCTTTGATGGTCCTCAAATCCGTCAGCTCATCAGATATCCTGAGTTTGAAAACTCATTGAACGAAGTGGAACTGGAAGCATGGAAGGCTTTTGTTCTGGTCGTGAAGAACTTTCTTGGCGACAATAAGGCCAGGAACTATGTAGAACTTGTCACCAATATGCTGACTGATTTCAGAAACCTTGGATGCAACATGAGCATCAAAATGCATCACTTATTCTCACATATGGATCGGTTTCCTGAGAATCTGGGAGCAATGAGTGATGAGCAGGGGAAGAGATTCCATCAGGACATAAAAGAGATGGAGACCAGGTATCAGGGACCCTGGGATGCAGTCATGATGGCTGATTACTGCTGGATTCTGAAGAGAGACATCCCTGCTGCTGACCATTCCAGGCATTCGAATAAACGGAAGATTATGCTCTGAATTTCGCAAAATGGCGACGCAACGTTCAATGTACATGTACTTACCTTTATCACTTTACAGAATTAGAAATTTGTAACATGTAATAAATACATTCTGTTAGAAATTCATTTTTTCTCCTAAAACCTTTTTTGGATGAGAAATATTAACGAAAATCTACTGATAATGACACAGAAATTTGATCAATTTAGTCACAAGATCGGATTTTTCAAAATCAAATTAGCATAAAAACTTGACCTGATTGAGAAAAATGGATGTCAGTTTTTGGATTCAGCGGTGCAAAATGGTCCTCATTCAGTCGAAGAAAACATAGACAACTTATACTTACTTTTTTTTGTAACCTAGTTTAGTATATATAATATACATTTATGTAATATATATAGTAAGTATTACAGAAACCACAGGGAAAATAATGTTGGAATAATAAACGTTTTCGTCTATTACGACATTATTTACCCTGTGGTTTCTGCAATATCATTTAGTCACGCAATATTGTGATTATTTTTGCAATAGTATATATCTATATATGTATATATTGATACATATATATATATTTATACATATATATTCATTTGTGAACTTAGGGAGCAGGTTTTCATTAATAAATTTTCTATTAAAAATCACTGCATACTCTGAGGCATTTTCTCTACAACTGTCTATAGAAAACCAACGAATTCTGGAAGATGTCTAAACGGTTCTAGTGAATGTCCCTCTAAA
>NC_134820.1:34850409-34852909 GCF_046742065.1 Oratosquilla oratoria | reverse complement strand
GCGATTGACAGGGCCAATTTCCAACAGAGCCAGTGACAGTGGTACTTCTCCTGACTTTATTGCTTGAGCAATACGATAAGCATAGGACTGATCTGTACTAAGGTCTTTGACAACTTCCTCCGGTAACACTGGAATGGGAGGGCCTACATGAACCTTCGGATTTATTTATTTATTTATTTATTTCTAGGTGTGTTTCTTCATCCAGCATGTTGCCAAGGGTACCTGATCACTGTGGTCTTTTGTAGGGCCATTAAGTTCTTGGATGAGGTGACAAAGGGGAAGTTCATCTGTATGTAAATCATACACCAGCCATACAAGTCTTCTTTCCAGTTTTTCTTTTCTCTAAATGATTCATTACACCTCCCTTTCATCCAGTGTTAACCGAAGTTGAATGTCAACCAATAGCCTGCAGTGAATTTTCAAGCCCTCTATCTTGAAGCCAGCATAATATATTATCAGCTGTTATCTCGGCATGCTTTTTTCCTTCTTCTTTAGTTTCAGGTGTAGTGTTCTTCGATCAAACCTGGAAATTTTCTGTTTACTCCGCCTACTTCTAGCATAACTTTTGTTTCATCTATTCTTCAATCAAACAAAAGACAGGAGAGCCCTCCTTTCAAATCTTTTTCTTGTTGATCAGATATTTCATTCATTATTTTTTGTTGTGCTCTTCTAATTTTATTATGATCGATAAGTAAGGATGAATCTTCTTGGGTGACAAGGCTTGCATCTATACAAGCGGCAGATGTATTTCCGCAGCCTCACGGAATTAATGTAATGTTTGAAATATCTCTTGTGTTGTATTTTCTTTTTCTGACGTTACTTAATTTTTTCAGAAGAATCATCAAACAACTGATAAACATTGGGGCAATGCTGTTCTTCTCTTTACTAATGTAATGTTCGAAATATCTCTTGTGTTGTATTTTCTTTTCTTCTGACGTTACTTCATTTTGTTCAGAAGAATCATCAAACAACTGATAAACATTGTGACAATGCTGTTCTTCTCTTTGCATGACTTCACTCCTCATTCTCATTTTTTCTTTTCTCTCTCTCTGATAAGTTTCCTTCTTTTTACAGAAGTAATCTGCCTATTCCTTTCTGCATAATCTATTGAGCACATTTGCATACTGCCTTGTCCTACTGCTTTTATTCTCTGTGACCTGATGAAGTTTATCTCTAAAACAGGTATATTCCTTTCACGAGGGCAACAGCAGTCAATGTTCGAATGTTTTTTTTCTCCTATCAGAAGGAGAACAATCTGTTTTTGAACACAGAACTATAGAACGCTTGTAGCTCAAAATATCAAACAGTTTATCAAGTGAGTGTAGAAATGCATTTTTCTTTGCCAAGTTTCCTTTGCCAAGAGATACTTGAACTGCTCTTACTGCTCTTTCCCACAATCCTGTAAGCTTTAGCTCAATTGATCGACAATGGATGATCACTGGGGGTTTGAATAGAGTATTAGCTGTTGTCCGCTGGTGCTGAAGATGTGGTATGATATCAGTAATGAGCTTATCCGTATAGTTCCTTCTGTCTTTGAAAATTTATTCTCGGAGTAATCCAAATTCTAAAAAAATCTCTCACTCATGGAAGCTCTGACACTGGAAGCTTTTTCCCTTTACCAATTAACAGACTCAAATTGGATGATAGTTGACCTCTGGTCTTCCGTTTTACCATCTTGTGAAAATCTGAAAACATATGATATCCTTTCGAGTAAATAAAGAAATACATTTAAATGTTAAAAGATACATTGTAAAATATGAAATTATGTTTATATAGATAAACCAATATTCACATCATAAAGCAGGAATATGAATTAATACACATATATAATATACTTTGACCAACTTCAATTTCTATGATAAATTAAAGAAGATATCTGGACTGACACAAATTTGATTAAAGCTTGCTAAATGGAATAGTGTTACCGCGTGATTCACGGTGTAATAATTACAATGAAGTTTTTACATATATACTTCTGTTGTTAAATTTCTGTAGGAGCACTGCGAGAAAATCACAAACTCTGGTTTTTAGTAAACGGAGCTCGCGCGGTTGGCCGGTTGGGTGACGTGCTGGTACGCCGAGTAAAGTTAAAGTATTAATGAAACTAATAACCTGTTCTGTTCATGCTCTTTTACGTATGTTGCACACAATTTATAGAAGCAAAAGAAACTCCATGGGCTTATATGAAAACAATATTTGAGTCAACTTGACAATTCATACTAATTTACATATATTTTCTATTAAAAGAACATAATAATGAAAACATGAAATTTATGTAGGATAGAGATATTTTAATACAATTTGTTATACATATCTCACATTTGGGAGCGAAAAAAGCACAATAATTTTATTACCTAATTTGATTTTTCGCATTTTGTGAAAATCGACACAACCTAATACTTATGCATTACTGTTCATTGCACTCCAAAAGACCACAACTTCAACAGTGAATAGGTCCGTCACATATCGCTAATTATCACTAATTTTTTGTTTGTGCGCC
>NC_134820.1:34842909-34845409 GCF_046742065.1 Oratosquilla oratoria | reverse complement strand
AGTGCTGTGACCTTATACGCACAGCCACATCTTCCCACCTATGAAAGTAGGCAGGGAAGTTGTGTGTATGTGTGTGTGTGTGTGTGTGTGTGTGTGTGTGTGTGTGTGTGTGTGTGTGTGTGTGTGTGTGTGTGTGTGTGTGTGTGTGTGTGTGTGTGTGTGTGTGCCCGAGCGTGTATATTGGTTGTGTTGTCACAAAGCTGGCACATGAAAAATGATCAGAACAAAGAACGAAAGAAAGAACGAGAAAGAAAATGGGAAAAGGTGGAGAAGAGGAATAGAAAACGTGAGACGAATCTCCAAAGACAGCGTTTAGAAAATGGAGTATGACGGGCGACAAATGGGAAAAGAATTTTTAAGTTCAGTTTTGTCCAGTTCCAACCTTAAGTAATTTACAGAGATACAGAAAACCAAAATCAAATCGTATCTGTATGTACGGGAGAAACAATGATCACAGAAAATGTTCAGTAAAAAGAAAATGGGAAGACGAGTGACAAGATACGAACACTTGGAATATACGTGTCAAGTCGAGAGAATGTTTATAATCAATTCACGTCTTCGGTAGATGAAGGAAAGCGAAGAGAAATAAAGAAGAAAATATAAAGAAGAATGTGGAGAATTTTCTGGGTGTGACTGTGATATCACAATTGTTTTAATAATTAGAAATGATAATAAAAAAGCAAGATTGGAAAGAATATGACGTGGGTAAAGGTTGGATATAGTTCGTAATTTAAATTGTTCTATACATAAAAAATATATACATATGTATTTATATATGTATATACATATATGTGCACACACACACACACACACACACACACACACACACACACACACACACACACACACACACACACACACATACGTATGTATATATATACATATATATATATATATATATATATATATATATATTTATATATATATACATAAATACTGTGTATGTATATATATATATATATATATATATATGTATATTATATATATATATATATATATATATATATATATATATATATATATATATATATATATATATACATACATATTTGCACAAGATGTATTCTCATGTATTTACGAGTATTCTTGATTACTACATATACTCATGGATATAAAAAACATATCTATTTTCACATACACTCTTCTACGTCTTGCTACAAAGCATTCGCTACAGATGTGTTCGTATATGCAAAGCTTCAGTACGGACTGAGCAAATGCGATCCCATCTAGGGATTTCCATTTCAAGGACTGTGACGTGATGCCCTGTTCTGACCTCAAACAAAACCAACGTCAGCCTTTATCCTCGAGAAATTGTTATATGCACAGAGTCACTGGTATACATATCCGGAAGAGCAGCAATAGAGTTATGGGAAAAGATAGAGAGAGAGATAGAGAGAGAGAGAGAGAGAGAGAGAGAGAGAGAGAGAGAGAGAGAGAGAGAGAGAGAGAGAGAGAGAGAGAGAGAGAGAGAGAGAGGGAGAGAGAGAGAGAGGAGGGAGAGAGACAGAGGGAGAGAGACAGAGGGAGAGAGACAGAGGGAGAGAGAGAGAGAGAGAGAGAGAGAGAGAGAGAGAGAGAGAGAGAGAGAGAGAGAGAGAGAGAGAGAGAGAGAGAGAGAGAGAGAGAGAGAGAGAGAGAGAGAGTGGGAGTGAGAGAGAGGGGGAGAGAGATGGAGGGAGAAAGAGAGAGAGAGAGAGAGAGAGAGAGAGAGAGAGAGAGAGAGAGAGAGAGAGAGAGAGAGAGAGAGAGAGAGAGAGAGAGAGAGAGAGAGCAGAGAATAATATACTTCAAGGTTTCCAGCACTGAAGTCTTCGACCTTACCATGACATTACGACATCCTCTCCTCCTCCTCCTCCTCCTCCTCCTCTTCGAAATCAAGACACCCTACATCAGCACATCTCCGGCACTCCGACTCCTTTCATTTTCTTGAAGAGTCTCAAAAAACAAAACAAAAAAAACACGAAGAGTCTCGCGTTATCCGGTAATCAAGGACTGCTTCACATTCTCAGCCACACTTCCTCCTCTTCCTCCTCTTCCTCCTCAGCCTCCTTTCCTTCCTCCTCCTCTCTTCCTCCTCCTCACTATATGTGTGTAAATGTAATGTCATATATGATTATTTTCTTAAGATTTTTCGAAAAGATGAGCTTTCGTGTGGATAGAGGCGTGGTATTGGAGGGCGTGTAAACAGAACATTGCTCCTACATCGTTCATCTGACGGCTGTCAACCTCAGGGCGATCGACCGGACCTTGACATCACGGAAGGGCCACTGAACGAGGATATTATCCGCTATTCACGCGAGGCGCCGACGCGTCTTGGGAATGCGAGATCACCTTTCCAATACGTCCAGCCACTTGAAGGAGGAAGTGGAGGAGAAAGTGGAGGAGGACATTTGCATCTCCCTTAGCAAATGAGGTCAATGTCATTTTTTTTTTTTTTTTTTTTTACTTTGGCTCCTAATTCCATAAAATGCAGAGTTTCCAAAAGGGTGACTTTAACCCA
>NC_134820.1:34822909-34832909 GCF_046742065.1 Oratosquilla oratoria | reverse complement strand
GAGAGAGAGAGAGAGAGAGAGAGAGAGAGAGAGAGAGAGAGAGAGAGAGAGAGAGAGAGAGAGAGAGAGAGAAAATAAAAATGTAAACTCGGGTCTTTTCCTCCAAGCATTTAGAATATGTAGCCCCCAGTTTTTAGATCAAGATTTAAATACCCGAATACTATTAGCAAAAAAGTAATTGGTATTAATCACAGGTTCAAAATAGAAGACAAGCCAGGACTGTAGTTATTAGTCGAAATATCCAGACAACCCTTTCCCAGTCTTTTCTTCCGCTCCAACTGTGATATTAGTTGTGATATACATACAAATATATACGTGTATATTAGAACAAAATACAGTTAAATACCCGAATACCATTAGTAAAAAAATAGCGTTCATCAGAGCTTAAAAAAAAAAAAAAACAGGACTGTAGCTAGTAGTCGAAATATACAGACAACCCGTTCCTAGTCTTTTCTTCCGATCCGACTATAATACTAGTTGTGATAGACATATATACATATATATATATATATATATATATATATATACATATATATATATATATATGTGTGTGTGTGTGTGTGTGTGTGTGTGTGTGTGTGTGTGTGTGTGTGTGTGTGTGTGTGTGTATTAAGACAAAATACAGAAAAAGAAACCGTGCTAAAAGACGCTGTATCTTCAACATAATGGACGAATACTAAGTATGACGAAATAAAAGAGTACCCAGACACTCCGTGGGGTGCGTCTCTTCTCATAGTCCCTATAGCTTCCCGTCTAATAAAGAAATAAATCAAGTTAATTAAGTGTGGGACTTTAACTTCTGCCAGGACGCTCGGTCCAACAGAAGGGATGACTGTCTATCTGACAGCCTGCCTGTCTATCTGTCATCCGGCCTGTCTCGCTGGCTGGATGGCTGGGTGCTTTTTTGTCTGTCTGTCTGTCTGTCTGTCTGTCTGTCTGTCTGTTTGGCTGGCTAACTGGCTGAGTGGATCTCTGCTTGTCTGTCTGTCTGTGCTTTCATCTGTCTTCTTTTCTGGCTTTCTATCTGCTCAATTACGTCTTCCTATATGTGCTTGTGCCTGTCTTCTTTCAATGACAATTTTTTCCTAAATAACTGGTTACCTACTTTTCTATTCTATTCTATTCTCTCTCTCTCTCTCTCTCTCTCTCTCTCTCTCTCTCTCTCTCTCTCTCTTCCTATCTCTCTCTTTCAATCTCTCTCTCTCTCTCTCTTACTCCCTCTACTTCCCTACTCACCCTGCACCTTCTTCAGCCTCTCTATTACATTTCAAACCCACCTCCTCCCACTCCTCCTCCTCCTCCTACTTCTCCTCCTCCTCCTCCACCTCCTCCTCCTCGTTTTCCACCTCCTCCCCCGTCCCCGCATCCCTTGGCTCTCCTTGCCCCGCCCCGACATATATCAGCCCCGCCCCGTCAATTAACTCAACCTTGACAACAGCAACTAATTGTTTCGAGTGTTTTACGGCGCAAACTTTGAGTCCGATCCCAAACTTCTCTCTCTTGAGTTGCAGGTTTGGGGTCACTATGCGTATTTAGTACTCCCGAAAGGTGTACTTTATATATACATATACATATACATATATATATATATATATATATATATATATATATATATATATATATATATATATATGCAATAAGAACACTAGGAACGTGTGTTTTATAAATACTATTGTCCTACTATATTATGTTTGCTGTACCCTCTTTCTTTGTAATTTACATCTGAAGATATAATATACGAAAGCGCTCTGCTCCGTTTATTTTCTTAAGTGGTTACCTTGCATATATATATATATATATATATATATATATATATGTATATATATGTATATATATACATACATATATATACATATTTATATATATATATATATGTATATATATATATATATATATATATTCATATAACGACGTCACACCAGTGCAGGGAATCAATCCAGCCAGCTCTTCAAATGAATGAAATATCTTCATGCTATAAAGAAATCCGTATGTATGTGTGTGTGTGTGTGTGTGTGTGTGTGTGTGTGTGTGTGTGTGTGTGTGTGTGTGTGTGTGTGTGTGTGTGTGTGTGTGTATGCATTCATCACATCCCGTTTACATCACATTCTTCGCTCCCCCATTGTTCTCCATCCCAATCCCTACTGGTTAACAAACGTCCTCAGTTTCCTCGTCTTCCCACGTCTCCCTCTCCCTTCTCCAAAGAGAATTTAACACTTGTTTTCTCTCCCTCACTCTCTCTGTGTCGTGTTCCCGTGTTGTCTCTCCCTTTTCTCTTTTTCTCTTTCTTCTTTCTTCTTAATCACTTCGAAGACCTCACTTTCTTTGAAAAAATATCCTTTGGGTAATTTCTCACGTTTCTTCTGCTAACTCTAATTTTGTTGCATTAGGGTAGTAGTTATTCTCCTTCTCCTTCTCCTCCTCCTCCTCCTCCTCCTCCTCCTCCTCCTTCTCTTCCTCTTCCTTCTTCTCCTCATCCTTCTTCTCTTCCTCCTTCTCCTCCTTCTTGTCCTACTCCTCTTTCTCCTCCTCCTTTTATCTATACTCTTTTCCTTTCTTCTCTCCCTCTTCCTCCTCATCCTCCTCTTTCTCTTCTCCTTCTCCTCCTCCTTTCCCTCCTCCTCCTCCTCCTCCTCCTTTTATCTATCCTCTTCTTCTTTCTTCTCTTCTTCTTCTTCCTCCTACTCCTCTTTCTCTTCTCCTCCTCCTCCTCCTTCTTTTCCTCCTCTTCTACCTCTTCCATTTCTCTCTCTTCCCCCCACCTCTCCCTACATATCTCTTCTGTCCCTGTTTATTCACCCTTCTCCTCTTCCTCATTCCCATCACCATCTACCAGAGCTGGGCATGTTCCTCGGTGCGCTCCCAGGTGCATTCCTCAGTGCGTTCCGCTTTAATTTGGTCGCAGTTAGCGCTCCCAAACTATCAAAGCAATATAGATGCCGGTATAGTATGTGGCCTACCTTTTGGATGTGGCCTACGAAATTTTTCTTTTGTATAATATGTGGCCTACCGGACATTTATTAGCTTTAATAGTTTGGGAGGGCTAACCGCGGCCAAACTGTAGCGGAACGCACCGAGGAACGCACCGAGGAACGCGCCCAACTCTGACCAATTCACATTACTCCTCATTAGTGTAACTGCGCGAAGCCTTGGACCGGTTAAATTATGTTTCTGACATTCTTGTTTCGATCTGAAACTTCTATGAGTGTTCCATGAATAAGTGTGTGCAGTAGTTCTCCCTAAACACATCCAGTCCTTCCCCCATTCCCCATTTCCCCCATCCCCCACCCCCCTTCCCCTAAATTCGGGGATAATTAGTTAAGAAGTACAACAAAGTAGGATGGATAGGGAGGGTCCCTAGAGGGAGAGGAAGGGGATGTAGGGAGGAAGGGGTGAATGAGGAGGGAGGAGGAGGAGGAGGAGGAGGAGGAACCAGGAAGTGGAAGGGGAATGAAGGGAGGATGGAGGAGGTGGAAGGGAAATGTATGGAGGAGGAGTAAAAGGAGGAGGGAGGAAGAGGAAGAGAGGAGGGAGGAGGAGGGAAAAAGAGGAAGAGGAATATAAGGAGGACGAGAAAGAGGAAGAAGAGGATGAGGAAGAAAGAGGAGGAGGAGGTGGGAAGAAGTGAAGGAGGAGGGAGGAAGAGGAGAAGGTAGAAGAGGAAGAGAGCGGGGAAGAGGAAGGGGAACGTAAGGAGGAAGAGGAATAGGAAGAGAGGGGAAGAAAATGAGAAGGTGGGAGGAAGAGAAGAGGAAGTGGGAGAAAGAGGAGGAGGGAGGAAGAGGAGAAGGAGGAGATGGGAAAAAGAGGAAAAGGAGGAGGAGATGGGAGAAAGAAGAGAACGGAGGAAGAGAAGAAAGAAAGAAGAGGAAGAGGAGGAAGAGAAGGAAGAGGAATAGGAAAGAGAGAAACAGGAGGAGGAGGAAGAGAAGGAAGAGGAAGAGGAAAGAAACAGGAGGAGGAGGAAGAGGAAGAGGAGGAGGGAAGAAGAGGGAGGTGTGTGAGGAAGCAAGGGGTTGGATGTCGAGAAATAAGAAATATTTAATCACCCCCTTCCGTGACGGGTGATACTTTTCCTCCTCTTCTGCCTGCCGTCAGGCGATTTTATTCATCTCCGTAGCACGCCTATGTTACCGAAGGGCTACTGTAACATGTCGCTGTGGTTTGGTCGGTACCGACTTCGCCTCGGATGTACGAAGTACCGGGGTCGATTTCTAAAGATTGTTGGTGACTGTTACTTGGTTTAGCTTTTCCAATTCATAAGAAAAAGGTGTCATGAGGAGTGAAAAGGAAGGAAGGAGGGAGGGAAAGGAGGAGGGGGAGGTGAAGAGGGGAAAGGAGGGAGTGAAGGAGGGGGAGGTGAGGAGGGAAAAGAAAGGAGGGAACGAAGGAGGGGGAAGGTGAAGAGGGGAAAGAAAGGAGGGAGGAAAGGAGGGGGAGGTGAGGAGGGAAAAGAAAGGAAGGAACGAAGGAGGGGGGAGGTGAAGAGGGGAAAGAAAGGAGGGAAGGAAGGAGGGGAAGGTGAAGAGGGGAAGAAAGGAGGGAGGGAAGGAGGGGGGTGAAGAGGGGAAAGAAAGGATGGATGGAAGGAGGGGGAGGTGAAGAGGGGTAAGAAAGGAGGGAGGAAAGGAGCGGAGAGATGAAGAGAGGAAGAAAGGAGGGAGTAGAGGAGGGGGAGGTGAAGAGGGAAAAGGAGGGAAGGAAGGAGGGGGAGGTGAAGAGGGGAAAAAAAGGAGGGAGGAAAGGAGGGGGAGGTGAAGAGAGGAAGAAAGGAGGGAGTAGAGGAGGGGGAGGTGAAGCGGGGAAGAAAGGAGGGAGGAAAGGAGGGAGGAAAGGAGGGAGGAAAGGAGCGGAGAGGTGAAGAGAGGAAGAAAGGAGGGAGGAGAGGAGGGGGAGGTGAAGAGGGGAAAGAAAGGGGGGGGGAGAGGTGAAGAGGGGAAATAAAAGAGGGAGGAAAGGAGGGGAGAGGTTAAGAGGAGAAAGAAAGAAGGGGAGAGGTGAAGAGGGAAAAGAAAGGAGGGAGGAAAAGAGGGGGAGGTGAAGAGGGGAAGAAAGGAGGGGAGAGATGAAGAGGGAAAAGGAGGAAATGAGGGGGGAGATGAAGAGTGGTAAGAAAGGAGGGGAGAGGTAAAGAGGGGAAAGGAGGGAGGAGAGGAGGGGGAGGTGGGGAGGGGAAAGAAAGGAGGGGAGATGTGAAGAGGGGAAAGAAAGGAGGGAGGGGAGGAGGGGGAGGTGGGGAGGGGAAAGGAAGGACAAGTGTGGAGTGCAAATTGGTCATGATTTTTTTTTTAGCCATCTTTCATTTGATCTTCGCCTGATATTCCCTTTTAATTATGGAACTTGGATTAAGCAAACTAAACTTAAACTCACAAATTCCGAAATTAGTTTTCGAAAATCTCATCTGCGGCTTTGTTGATCTTAAACAAATATGTGAAGTTGGGCCGACATGATCCTTGGTGAAAAAAGAAGTGAAAATTGGTTCCATTATTTCTTCCGTTATTACACTTTTTATATATTACCATATGTACATGTTATATATGTGTATATAGTTTCATTTATATGCAAGTGTGGGGATGTATGTTGTTGTGTCTATATACCAAACGTTTTCCCCCTTATAAGGGAGGTAGCCATTCCACTCCCCTCCATCACCCTTTACCTCCTCTTATCTTAGCTCCTCATGGATGACGGGTCATACCTGTATCCCGCTCACTGCATATTATAATAAGTACTTGTTATGTATAGGTATGTAGTTTCATTTACATGTAAATATGTGTATGAATGTTAATATGAGTTTGTTGTATGTACATCTCATATATAGTTTTATCCATATGGATATGAAGATATGAGTGTTCATGTGTATTAATTATATGCAAGTCTAGTCTTTTTATATATGGATGTGTGCATGTGGATATAGTGTTTGATAATATATATATATATATATATATATATATATATATATATATATATATATATATATATATATGTGTGTGTGTATTTATATATATATTAACTTCTAAATATTGATGGATGCTTACTTGGCCAGCGGATTAGAGCGTCGCTATTTGCGTCGCAAGTCGGGGTGACGGCAGTTTGACCCCTCTGCCACCAGCGAGTTGGACCAGGGGCTTATTAAGTTCCATGCTACAAAGTCCTCTGTTAGGGGCATCATCCTAGCCTCTTGGTAGAGGGAGTTTTGCGACGGTAAACCGAATCACTATCAATGAATATTGGTTTCAGTCAGGGAACTAGCGAGAAGAGTAACCTTCTAGTATAAAAAGAAGAAAAGAAATTTGTGCTCGATGAGATAATCTTGGACCTTGGGGAAAAAGAGAAGAAAAAGAATATATATATATACATATATATTATATATATATATATATATATATATAATATATATATATATGTGTGTGTGTGTATGATTAAGATAGATAAATAAAAGAAAAATTACCTATACTGAATGAAATATTTTTGATCCTTCAAAAAAACAAAAAAAAACAAAAAAAAAAGTAAATAGATAAATATATAAATAAATAAAATAAATTAAACAAATAAATAAAATAATTGTAATAATAATAATAATAATAATAATAATAATAATAATAATAATGATAATGATAATAATGATGATAATAGTAATAATAATAATGATAATGATAATAATAACAATAATGATAATAGTAATGATAATAATAATAATAATGATAATAATAATAATAATAATTCATTATACTCAATGAAGCGAAATGCAATGAAAGAGGGCGTTTCCATGGTCTGACGGTTCATCGAACGCGGTTCGACAGACACGTGATGTGTGAACGTGTGAACGGGGTATTTGGTTGTCGAGCACGTTGGTTAAACCCCAAGTACCCCGTTCACACATCACTTCAAACACGTGTCTGTCGAACCGCGTTCGACGAATGTAAACCCCGTTTAAGAGTAAGAGCGATATATAGAAAAAGACATTATTGTTTGAAGATCGTAACTGCCGACAATTAATCATGGCGAAGTAAACACCAAATATATATTTCTTTTATTAAATTATTTGGTCTTTGGAACTTCATCAACAACATTAATGTTCCATCGAGCGAAACACTGGAACATTCATTAAAGGCTTCGTTTCCAAATCGTCTTTACTGATTCACATTCTCTTCATGTTTAAAAATATTTATTTTATTTTTTCTATTTATTATATTATATTTATAATGTCAATAATATTAACTATTTATCTTGATTTCAATAATTAGATATTTTCTATTCGTGGCTTGCTTTAGATATTCTATTCTGGCAAGTACCAGACAATTAAGCCTTTCAATAATATGAGGTTAAGTATTGCTTAGGTAAACATCAGTTTTTTTAATTGAATAATTAAAGTCGTACACAAACGGTTTTTCTTATTTTTTCTAAGATGGTCTGTAATCACAAACAAATACACTTAACTAGTAGCAGAGTGTCGCTATGAATTATAATCACTTATTCTTCTTAGTTCGCTAAATTTCACTTCGTTTCGTTCCACTTTAGTTAAGCTCGTTTTCGTTCAATTACAGAAACAGCTCAGTTACTCCGACGATGTTTTCGCCCGACGTCGTTTCTTCGTTTTACTTTTTTTTTCTCGTTTTCTCTCATTTCCATGATGAAGCTTTTTTCTGTTGAGCTGTTGTAGACACAGACGAGCACAGACACACACAGACAGGCACACAGACACAGGTCCTGTATTTTCTTCTCAAGAGGCATATTTGCATTCCAGCCCTGCTCGTTTTGTTAATTGTTTGCTGTGCGTCTGTCTTAATACTTTTTGGGAATTCTTCCTCTTCTGCTTCTTTAAGAAAAAAACAAAAAAATCTTAAGGTGTAAAGGTAACAAAAGGCTTTACGAAACGCCTCTGTTTTCGGCTCTCAAGACAAAGATTCACTAGGTCACCATACAGGCCATTATTATACGATACTGACTACGTGATTTTTATGTAATTGATATTTTAGGTATTTCACAGCGAATAAAGGTAGTGGCACACTAGTCTAGCATGCTACTTGCTATTACTGTTTCGTTTCAATAGAAACGACTTTGGTTACAATATTCTCGGCTTCCGTAAGAACATCTCAACAATGTGTCTAACTTTCGCATTCTAGGTTTAACTTCTCTTAGTTGTCATTCGGCTTTCCATTACATGACGCAAGAGTAATTTGACATTTGGAAATTTGAAAAAAAAAAAAAATACTGAAGTCATTCCTACAAAAACGGAGTAGCAAAAGCAAGTAGCATGCCAGCAGGAAATGCTAAGTGTGCCGCCATCTTAACTCCTTTTCTTGGTAATGTTTACACTTTCATGCTGGCCCGCCAAAGGAGTATTCTATTAAGCTGTGTGTGGCCCCTTCAGTGGTTCTAAATGATTTGATCCATGTTTTTTTTTTTTTTTTTTTTTTTTTTTTTAGCATTGGTTGAAATAGTTTCTTTCACAAAAGGTACCCCGACAGATCAAGTGATAATGAATACATGACGATTCTGTTGAGTGTTGAGGTAATGGTCTCAAGGAAGCTAAAAAACTACAACGCCTAAGGTATTCTTTGAAAACCTAGTCTGAGAACATCTGTTGCAACCAATAAAGAGAATTCTTCGAGCGGCAGTTTTCGAAGAAAATCCTTCGGGTAGCGTGTCCGTGGGATATGCATTGATGATTTAAGCGCCTTTAGACCCTATTACTCAGTGTCACCTTCCGTGCCTTAATAAAAAAAATAATAATAAAAAAAATAAAAAAAGCAAGAACCAATTGAGAGGGTGTGGGGATGAACGTAATCGCAGGCGTGCTAGTCACGCATTCGCTTAGTTGTGGGTACGAGTCCCGCAAATTTTCTTCGATTTCCAGCGGGGACTGGTGCCCGCCCCCAAAAGTCCCTGAAGCGCATAAGGTAAGGGTGACAATTTCGGCTAGGATACACACACACACACACACACACACACACACACACACACACACACACACACACAAGTACACACACACACACATATATATATATATATATATATATATATATATATATTTACATATATATATATATATATATGTATGTATACTAGCAACGGGCTGCGCCCAACCCCGCCAAGCGGGGGCTCGGCACTTCGGGTGAGATCGCTTCCCTTGCACGCGCATTCAGTATCCACCCCTACGGTCTGCTTGCAAATCAATGTCGAAATGTTAGAATCTGAAATCCTCGTTAGCACTAAACCACCCACTTTTGGATATAAATTATCTGTATCCAGCCCAGTAGCGAGACACAAATCGCTTCTCTTCTTCAGAGTCTATATCTCCATCGTAATCTGCAAGATCCTCAAGACTCAGCTGTTCAGCTGGGTTGTTCTTCAACTCCTTTTCTAGGCGCTTAATTTTTCTAAAGAACAACAAAATATTCTTTTTGATTTCTGACGCCTCATTAGCTTTCTTCTTGCCGAAGAGAGAATTCAGGGAATTCACTTCTGTGAATGTTAACTAACTCCTGTTTTAAACTCTTATTCTTCCTCGCATCACTTAGTGAATATTTCCCTTTGTTATCCAACTCCTAAAATGGCGTTGCCTGTGTTTGTTTTGCGTGGTACCGGCCCTGGTGTTCGACAACTTTGCAGAGACACACCGGGACGAATCACACAACCGGGCCTGAGGGGACGTGTCCCCTTGAGGGATTTCCGGTTCCCGGTCCGATTACAGGAATTCTTTTATTAGTACCAGGAGCTCACCTGAGGGCTTCCAAGGGGTTCAACAGGGGCTCCCCAGGAGTTTCCAGAGTGCACCCCAGGAGCTCAGCAAGTGCTCCCCCTTGAAGCTCCAGGGTGTTCTTAATGAGATCCTCAGGAGTTCCTAGAAGGTTCCACAGGGAATCCCCACAGGGATTCTCAGAGGTTCCCTAGTGAATATCGAAGGGCTCCCAAAGGACTCCCCGCGTGTTTCCAGAGGTTTCCCCGGGGGTTTGCGGACGTCTCGCTCTCAGTCAATCAGTCATCTCCGTTGCCGTGACGT
>NC_134820.1:34800409-34802909 GCF_046742065.1 Oratosquilla oratoria | reverse complement strand
GCTCGGTTTTGGGTCCCTTGTCCATTATGTATATAAACGACTTAGACAATGGAATTAATAGTGAAGGTAGTAAGTTTGCGGATGACACTAAGATAGGACGTCTAATTAGGTCAGGAGAAGACACCGAGATTCTGCAGGAGGATCTTAACAAAATTTTCACATGGTCGGTGAAAGACAAATTGACTTAAATATTTCAGAGTGCAGCGTGTTAATTTTTTTTTTTTTTATCGGAGTGCGAGAGAGCTTTGGGAGTTTTAGTGAGTCCTGACCAGGAAACGGTACATTAGCGTCAGAAACAGAGCTAACAGAGCGTTAGGTTACGAATAAAAGTGCAGAGATAATTATCAAATTCTATCTGCCGTTGGTTAGATCCATTCTTGACTATGCGGCATAGTTGTAGTCTCTGTCCTATAGAATGGATATCAGTTCACTATAATCAATACAGAGGAGAATTACCAAAATGATACATAAGCTCAGGAATTTACTTTATACGAGGACAGACTTAGGTACCTTAACTTACATTCTCTGGAAAGAGTGCGGGGTGATCTAATAGAGATGTTTAAGTGGATCAAAGGCTTTAACAAGGGTGACGCAAACAAGGAAATCATATTAAGACATCAGGGTAGGGCTCGCAGTAATAGAGTTAAACTGGAAAATTTTAGATTTGATAAATAAACAAGAAATGATTTATCAATAGAGTGGTCAACGAATGGAATAGACTTAGTAACCATGTAATGGCGCTGAAACTATAGGTTGTTTTAAGAAAAGGTTAGCCAACTTTTTGGATGAGGATGATAGGTGGTAATGGACATGGAACTACCTAGTGTAATCTTTATGGTCCCTTGCAGTCTCCTTCATTCTTATGTTCTTATTTGAAATATTCTTTGACCCTGTTCACAGCAACGGTTATAACCGCCGTTGTTTGAACCGTCGAGATTCACTTGTTATAGGGTGGCTAAATAGAAGCACATGGATCACTACAAACGAACATGTATTATGAAATGTGCCAATGCGCCACAATAACGAAAGATTGCGTCTAGTAAGGAAGAGGAGTAACAACTGGGACGCCAAGCCTTAAGTTCGCCCGGGAAACATACACGATTCACTTGGTTCTCCTTACAAAATGCACACGGAATTGTACTTAAATAATACAATGACAATAACAAAATCAACATACAACAAAATCTATGACAATTATGTAATGGAAAAACACAAACAAAACAGAACTATTCGCAAGTATAATGCACAACAATTGTACGATGCTACAAAACAATACGTGAATATATTATATATGATGGTACGATACAGTCACACACTTACAATGTAAAGAGAGAGAGAGAGAGAGAGAGAGAGAGAGAGAGAGAGAGAGTAAAACTAAAGAAAAGGCGTTCCTGGTAAGGGCCAAAAGTTTCAGAACCATAAACCAGAGGATTTACGACCGTATGCTAAGGTGCCTTAGGGTCGTTAGTTGCCGCAGTACCTGGATTTTCGTTTAGAAATACGGCCTCTGGGCTTGCGATGGCTTCTGGTTGCTCCAGGTTTCTCTCTCTTTCTTTCCCTCTCTCTTTCTCTCCCTCTCTCCCTTCCTCTCTCTCTCTTTCTCATACACACACACACTCACACATCATACTTATCTCCGTCACCATCAACATTACCATCACTATTACTATCGCCATCATTATTACCATCACTATTTACCTATTCCCCTCCACTATTTCTACATCACCACCATCTCAATTTTCACTCTCACCACTTCCTGTTTATCCTTTTCCTCCTCTTTTTTTCATCTCCATCTATCTATTTGTATATCTTCCGTTTCCTTTGCCATATTTTCCATTTGCCATTTTGCCACCTCCATGACAACCACAGCTACAAACACCACCCTCATCACCAATTCTACCACCACCAACAACCACGACAACCGCCACCACAACTACCACTACTACAACCACTGCAACCATTATCGCCACCACTACCACTGCCGTCTTCCCATTCCACTCTTAATCCTTTCCTTCCAAACCCACGTCTTCATCCTCTTCTTTAGTACCCTCCTCATCCTCATCCTCACACCCGAAGAGGGGTTGAGTAGTCCGAGGACTGCAAGAGGTTTTTCGGAATCCGAGGACTCCACGAGGTAATCCGGAGTCCGAAGACACCAAGAGGTCTTTCGAAGTCCGAAGACACCAAAAAGGTCTTCAGGAGTCCGAGGACACCAAGAGGTCCTTAGGAATCCGAAGACCCTAAAAGGTCTTCCGGGGTCCGAGGATCCAAAAAGGTCTTCAGGAGTCCGAGAACACCAAAAGGTCTTTCGAAGTCCGTGACCCCCAAGAGGTCTTCCAGAGCCCGAGGATACCAAAAGGTCTTCAGGGGTTCGAGGACACCAAGAGGACCTCGGGAATCCGAAGATCCCAGAAGGTCTTCCAGGGTCCGAGGATCCCAAAAGGTCTTCAGGAGTCCGAGGCCCCCAAGAGGTCTTCCGGAGCCCGAGGACATCAAAAGG
>NC_134820.1:34785409-34795409 GCF_046742065.1 Oratosquilla oratoria | reverse complement strand
TTGGAGAAGAGGAGGAGTAGGTAGAGGAAGAGTGGGATTGGAGAAGAGGAGGAGTAGGTAGAGGAAGAGTGGGATTGGAGAAGAGGAGGAGTAGGTAGAGGAAGAGTGGGATTGGAGAAGAGGAGGAGTAGGTAGAGGAAGAGTGGGATTGGACAAGAGGAGGAGTAGGTAGAGGAAGAGTGGGATTGGAGAAGAGGAGGTGTAGGTAGAGGAAGAGTGGGATTGGAGAAGAGGAGGAGTAGGTAGAGGAAGAGTGAGATTGGAGAAGAGGAGGAGTAGGTAGAAGAAGAGTGGGATTGGAGAAGAGGAGGAGTAGGTAGAAGAAGAGTGGGATTGGAGAAGAGGAGTAGTAGAAGGTGAATGGGCAGTGGAAGGAGGAGGAGAAGAGGAGTGGGAGGAAGAGAAGTAGGAAGAGGTGGAGAGAGAGGAGGAGGTAGGAGGGAATGATGATGGTGACGTTGATATTGATGATAACTGTGATGATGATGATGATGATGATGATGATGATGATGATGATGATATCGATGATGATGATTATGATGATATCGATGATGATGATGATGATGATGATGATGATGATGATGATGATGATGATGATGATATCGATGATGATGATGATGATGATGATGATGATGATGATGATGATGATGATGATGATGATGATGATGATGATGATGATGATGATGATGATGATGATGATGATGATGATGATGATGATGATGATGATGATGATGATGATGATGATGATGATGATGATGATGACGACTTTGATGGTGATAGTGATGGTAAACGTGAAGTATACGGTGATATCGGTGTCAGGTTAACTAATTAATTAATATCACCCTCATTATACAGTATAATGATATCCCCAACAAAAACGTGCATTTGATACATATTTTCATTTAATTACGTAAAAATATTGTACAGTTTCTATACATATATCATAGTCGATAATACATAATCACATGATCATAATAGTAATCCCCCTTTTTACTCCCCAATCCTCCCTCTCTTCCCTTCCTCCCTTTCCTCTCCTCCCTTCCACTTCCCCTACTCCTCCCTCCTCCCTCCCCCGTCTCCCTTTCCCTCTCCCCTTCCTCTTTTCCCTTTCCCCTCCTCCCTTCCTTTTCCCTCCCCCGCTCCCTTCCCCTCCTCCCTTCCTCTTCCCTCCCCTCCTCCCTTTCTCTTCTCCCTTTCCCCTCCTCCCTTCCTCTTCTCCCTTCCCTCTCCTCCCTCCTACTCTTCCCCCTCCCTTCCTCATCCCTCCCCCGCTCTCTTCCCCTCCTCCCTTCCTCCTCCCTCCCCCGCTCCCTTCCCCTCTTCCCTCCCTCTTCCCCCTTTCCCCCTCCTCTCTTCCCCCTCCTCCCACCCCACCTCCCTTTCTTCTGCTTCTCTTCTTCTCCTCCCTCCCCTCCTCTTCCCCTTCTTACATTCCCTTCCTCCTTTTCCCCTTCTCTCCTCCTTTCCGCTCCCCCTCCTCCCTTCCCACTTCTCCCTCCTCTCCTTTCTTCCCTCTTCTCCCTCTCCTCCTTCCTTCCCCTTCCTCCATTCTATTCCTACTTTTCCCTTTCCCTCCTCCCTTCCTCCCCCTTTTACCCCCTCCTCCCTCCCCCTCCTTCCTCCCCCACCTCCCTTTCCCCTCCTCTTCTCCTCCCTTCCTTCATCTCCCTTCCATGCCGAAACTAATTATACCGAAATATCTGTGATGACAAATGACGATGATACAAAAAATAAATAGATTAATAAATAAATAAGTTAGTAAATGAATAGATAAATAGATAAATGAATAAACAAATAAATAAATGAATTAATAAATACAAAGATAAAGAAAATAAAGTGAATGTCATCAGTTGTTTCGCTCTGTGTCTGAGGCTGAGCAGAACTGAATTTCAAAGATTCTTTTCCTTTCCCTCCACTTTCCCTTCCCTTCCCATCTTACCTTCCCTTCCCATCTCTTTTCACGCTAATACCCCTTCCCCACCCCTTCCATCTATTCCTCCCTTCTCCATTCCTCCTACTGCTCTTCCCTTTCCTTCCTCTTCCCCTCCTATTCCATCTCGTACCCCTCTTCTAATTCCTCCTCTCCCAACTCCTCCTCCTCCTCTTACCTCTCTACATCTTCTTTCTCCTCTCTCTCTCTCTCTTCCCCTCCCCCTCACACTCATATCCTTCCTCCACCCCCTCCTAATCCTCCTTCTCTTGTCCCTCTCTCTCTTGTCCCCTTTCTCCATTCCTCTTACCTCTTCCCTTTCCCTCCTCTTCCCCTCCTATTCCATCTCGTACCCTTCCTCTAATCCTTCCTTCTATTCCTCCTCTTCCCACTCCTCCTCCTCTTACCTCTCTCTCTCTCTCTCCTCCCTTCCCCTCCCCCTCACACTCATATCCTTCCTTCACCTCTCTCTAATCCCCCTTCTCTTGTCCCTCTCTCTCTCTTCCCTTCCCCTCCCTTCTCCTCGTTAAAACCCTTCCCATTACGCGCCTATTACACCTCTACTCCTCTCCCCTTTACCTCCCCTTCCCATCCCTCTTCCTCCTCCTCTCCTCCTTTCCCCTCCCTTCCCATCGCTCAAACCTCTGCCATTACTCTCCTACTCCTTTTCCTCTCCTTCCCTTCCCCTTCTCCATTTCTTCATCTCTCTTCCTCTCCTCCTTATTCCTCCCCCTCTCTCTCTTTCTCTCTATCTCTCTCTCTCTCTCCTCCACATTCCACTCTCTTTTAAAATTCTCTCTCTTTATTCCTCTTTCTTGAGTCTTAGTTGGCCTCCATATTCTACTCTCCTCCACTCCCTCCACAAATCTGGGAACTTGTATTCACCATGCCCCTATGGAGTTTTCCCCTCCACATTCTCCCTCCATCTTTCTACACCGACATTCCCTCCTTTCCCTCCATCTTCTGCCCTCCATTGTTTGGGGGAAAAGGTTTCTTATCTAGCAATGCCCAAACGTCGAACACTTCCAGTTGCTTCTCTTCCTCCTCCTCCTCCTCCTCCTCCTCCTCCTCCTCCTCCTCCTCCTCCTCCTCTTCTTCTTCTTCTTCTTCCTCCTCCTCCTCCTCCTCTTCTTCTTCTTCTTCCTCCTCCTCCTCCTCCTCCTCTTCTTCTTCTTCCTCCTCCTCCTCTTCTTCTTCTTCCTCCTCCTCCTCTTCTTCTTCTTCCTCCTCCTCCTCTTCTTCTTCTTCCTCCTCCTCCTCTTCTTCTACCCACCTCCTGCTCCTCCTATTCTCCCTTCTCCTCCTCCCCTTCCTTCTCATTCTTCGTCACCATCTTTTTCTTCTCCTCTTCCTTCTCTTCTCTCTCCTCCTCCTCTTCTTCTTCTTCCTCCTCCTCTTCCTATACTATTTTCTCTTCTTCCTTCTCATTCTTCGTCACCATCTTTTTCTTCTCTCTCCTCCTCTTCTTCTTCTTCCTCCTCCTCTTCCTATACTATTTTCTCTTCTTCTTCCTTCTCATTCTCCGTCACCATCTTTTTCTTCTCCTCTTCCTTCTCTTCTTTCTCCTCCTCCTCTTCTTCTTCTTCCTCCTCCTCTTCCTATACTATTTTCTCTTCTTCCTTCTCATTCTTCGTCACCATCTTTTTCTTCTCCTCTTCTCTTCTCTCTCCTCCTCTTCTTCTTCTTCCTCCTCCTCTTCCTATACTATTTTCTCTTCTTCTTCCTTCTCATTCTCCGTCACCATCTTTTTCTTCTCCTCTTCTCTTCTCCCTCCTCCTCCTCTTCTTCTTCTTCCTCCTCCTCTTCCTTTACTATTTTCTCTTCTTCTTCCTTCTCATTCTCCGTGACCATCTTTTTCTTCTCCTCTTCCTTCTATTCTCCCTCCTCGTCCTACTCTTCTTCTTCTTCTTCTTCCTCCTCCTCCCATACTCCTTTTTCCACTTCTCTTTCCTTCTCATTCTCCGTGACTATCTTTTTCTTCTCCTCTTCCTTCTCTTTTTCCTCCTCCTCCTCCTCTTCCTCTTCTTATTCCTCCTCCTTCTATTCCTCCTATACTCCCTTCTCCTTCCTTTTCATTATCCGTCGCTATCTTTTTATTCTTCTTCTTCCTCCTCCTACTCACCTCCTGCTCCTCTTATACTACCTTCTCTTCTTCCTTCTCATTCTCCATCACCATCTTTTTCTTCTCCTCTTCCTTCTCTTCTTCTTACTCATCCTCTTCCTCCTCAACCTCTTCTCCCTCCTTCTTTTCCCTCTATTCCTTCTCTCCCTCCAACTCCTTTTCTTCATCCTCTTCTTCTCCATCCCTTTCCTCCTCATAGACCTAATTTCCTTTTCTTCTTCCTCCTCATAGGCCTAATTTTCTTTTCTCCTTCCTCCTCTTCCCTCCACATCTCTTTTTCTTCCTTCTCCTCCTCCTCTTTCTTTTCCTTCTCCTATTCCTTCTCTTCCTCCTATTCCTTTTCTTCCTCCTCTTCTTCATCTTTCTCTTCCTCATAAGCCTAATTACCTTACTGTTTCTTCCCTTCCCTCTACACCTCCTCTCCCTCCTCCTCCTTCGCCTTTTCCTCCTCCTCCTCCTCTTCCTCAGCCTTACACAAGTTGTACATCTATTCTATCATGGATCCTGATTGCTGTCCTCCTTTTCCTCCTCCTCCTCCTCTCCTCCCCTCCTCCTCCTCCTCCTCCTCCTCCCCTCCTCCTCCTCCTTCTTTGTTTCTTCTTTTTTCTTTTCTTTTGTTTAATTTTTTCTTCTTTTCCTATTTTTTCTTTTTCTTGCTCTTCATATTCTTCCTAATCCTCCACTCCTCCTCCTTCTTCCCTATCTTTTTTTCCTCTTCTTCAGCTGCTTCTTTTTCTTCTTTTTTCTTTTTTGTTTATATTTCTTCTTCTGTTTTTCTTCTTCCTACTTCTTTTTCTTATTTTTATTCCTCCTCTCTTCCTCTTCTTTTTTATCTTCTTCCTCCTTGTCTTCTTTTTTATTTTCTTATATTCCCTTCGTTTTTCTCTTTGTCCTCTTCTTCTTCTTCTTCTTCCTTTTTTTTCTTCTTTTCTTCTCTTCTTCTTCTTCTCCTTCTTCCTTTTCTTCTTCTTTTTCTCCTTCTTTTCCTTCTTCTTCTTTTTCTCCTTCTTTTCCTTCTTCTTCTTTTTCTCCTTCTTCTTTTCCTTCTTCTTCTGCTTCTTCTTTTTCTTCTTCTTCTTCCTATTCCTCTTCTTCTTCTTCCTCCTCTTCTTCTTCGAAACGAAAAACAATTCTTATTCGGCGAAAAGTGAGAATTGCAACCAATAGGAATGTTCAGCGACATTAATGATGAAAATCTCCATCAAGTCAAATTGGACAGACCGGAGCAGTTAATTGAAACGATTTCGGTAACAACAACAGATCTGACAACAAAGGTGAAGCAAAGAATTGGTCTCCAATGACATTTCCTTTTCCTTTTCCTCTTCCTTCCTCTTTATCCTCCTCCTCCTCCTTCTTCTTCTTCTTCTTCTTCTTCTTCTTCTTCTTCTTCTTCTTCTTCTTCTTCTTCTTCTTCTTCTTCTTCTTCTTCTTCTCTTCTTCCCCTTCTTCTTCTTCTTCTTCTTCTTCTTCTTCTTCTTCTTCTTCTTCTTCTTCTTCTTCTTCTTCTTCCTCTTCTCCTTCTTCTTCTTCTCCCGTTCTTGTTCTTACTCCTCCTTTGTCTCCTTCTCCTCCTACTCCTGTTTTCCTCCTCCTCCTCTTCCTCCTCCTCCTCCTTTCTTTCTTCCTCCTCATCCCTATTTTTCTTCATCCTTTTAATTTTCTTTCTCCCCCTCCTCCTCCTTTTCTTCTCCCTCTTTCTCCTCTTTTTCTTCTTTTTCTCCTTTTCCTTATCCTCCATTTGTTCTCCTTCCTTCTCCTTCTCCCTCTTTCTTCCTCCTTTTCTTTTCCTTTTTCCTCCTCCTCCTTTCTCCCCCTCCTTCTCTTCTTTTTACTCTTCCCTCCCTCTCACCCTCCTTTTCTTCTTCTTTCTTCTCCCTCTCTCTCCCACTCCTCTTCTTCTTCCTCCTCCCTCTTTCTCTTCCACCTTTTCCACCTTTTCCTCCTCCTCCTCCTCCTCCCTCTTCCTCCCATCCTTTTCTTCTTCTTCTTCTTCCTCCTCTTCCTCCACATCTTAACTTCATAGAGTTCTTGCTTACCTTCATCCCTCTCTCTCTCACTCCTCCTCTCCTTCGCCCACCCTCTCTCTCTCTCATCTCTCTCTCTCTCTTCTCTCCTCTCTCCTCTCTCTTCCTCTCATCTCTCTTCTGCTGTATTCTGTCTGTCTGTCCTCCTCTTCCTCCACTGGTCTTATCTGTCTAGAGTTCTTTCTGTCTGTCTCCCTCTGTCTAAGTGTCTATCTGTCTGTCTGTCTCTCTTTCTCTCTATCTTCCCCCCTCTCTCTCTCTCTATCTATCTTTCCCCCCTCTCTCTCCCTCCCTCCCTCCCTCTCTCTCTCTCTCTCTCTCTCTCTGTCTCATTCTGTCTGTCTGTCTGTCTCATTCTGTATGTCTGTCTGTCTGTCTATCTGTCTGTCTGTCTCTCTCCCTCTAAGTGTCTATCTGTCTGCCTGTCTCTCTCTCTATCTTCCCCCCTCTCTCTCTTTCTATCTTTCCCCCTCTCTCTCTCTCTCCCTCCCTCCTTCCCTCTCTCTCTCTGTCTCTCTCTCTCTCTCTGTCTCATTCTGTCTGTCTGTCTGTCTGTCTGTCTCTCTCTGTTTGTCTCTCTATCTGTCTGTCTGTCTATCTGTCTTTCTGTCTGTCTCTCTCCCTCTAAGTGTCTATCTGTCTGTCTGTCTCTCTCTCTTTCTCTCTATCTTCCCCCCTTTCTCTCTCTCTATCTATTCCCCCCTTTCTCTCTCTATCTTTCCCCCCCTCTCTCTCTCTCTCTTTCTCTCTGCTTCATCCTCGTGTCACACCATCCCATACTCTTCCTACTCCTCCTCCTCTTTCTCCTACTCCGACTCCTGTTCCTACTTCTACTTCTACTCCTCCTCCTCCTCCTCCTCCTGCTTCTACTCCTCCTACTCATCCTTACTCTCCACCTCCTACTCCTCTTCCTTCTCCTGCTCCTCCTGCTCCTCCTCCTCCTTTACCTCCTCCTCCTGCTCCTCTTCCTCCTCCTCCTCCTCCTCCTTGGGGGTCGCTTTCTCGCATATTCAGTCATTTCACCTCTGCTCCTTTGTTTCTGAAGCACTTTTACCTCTCCCCCTCCCCCCTCCCCCCTTGCGCCTACTCCCCCTCCCCCCTCCGTCCTCTCCCCACCTTCTCCTCTTCGTCCGGTCTCCGATCGATGCCTCCTCACCTGATCTTCGGGGGAGAAGGGGGTAGAGGGGGGTGAGGGGAAGAGAGGGGGAAAAGGAGGGGAAAGGGAGGAGGGGGAGAAGGGAGAGGAAGTGGTGGAGGAGGAAGGGAGTGTAGGGAGGGGGAATTGGGGACGAGAGAGGGGAGGGGGAGTGGAAGTGGGGGAATGGGGAAGGGGAGGAGGAATGGGGGAACAGGGAGTGGAAGGGGAAATGGGGAGGGGAAAGGGAAGAATGAGCGGAGTAGAGGGGGAAGGGGAGGGAAGAAGGTAAGGGGGAAGAGGAGGGGGAGGGTGAAAAGGGAAGGGGAGAGGGGAGATGAAGGAGGAGGGAAGAGTGAGTGGAGGAAAGGGGAAAGGGAAGAGGGGAAGGTGGAACGTGGGATGGGTAGAGGAGAGGGAGGGGAAGAGGGGGAAAGGGGAAGGAGGGAAGGACGATGGGGGAGTGAGTGGGGGAAGGGGAGGGGGAGAGGGGAAGGGGGAGAAGGGAGAGGAGAGGGAGGGGGAGAGGGGACGGGGAAGGGGAAGCGGGGAAAGGAGGAGGGAGGAGTAAGTAGGGGAAGGGAAGAGGAGAGGAGAAGAAGGGGAGCGTGGGAGAGGAGGGGAGAGGAGGGAGGGGGAAAAGAAGGGGGAAAAGGAGGTGGAGGGTGGAAGGTGAAGGGAAGTGGGAAGGAGGAAGGAGGAGTGAGTGAGAGAATGGGGAAGGGGGAGCGGAGGAGAAGAGAGGGGGAAGAGGAAAGGGAGGGGGAAGGTGGAAGAGGGGGGAGAGTGAAAGGGAAAAGGAGGAGAGGAGAGGGACGGAGAGAATGGGGGAGGGGGAAAGTGGTAAGGGAAGGGAAAGGGGAGAGAAGAGGGGAAGAGGGAAGGGGAGGGGAGAGAGGAAGAGGGAAGGGGGAAGGGGGGCGAGGAAAGGTACGGGTAGAGGGGGGAAAGGAAAAGGGGGGAAGTGGGAGGGGGAAGTGGGAGGGGGAAGATTGAAGGGGGATGGGGAGGGGGAAGATTGAAGGGGGAAGGGGGAGCGGGGGTGAGGAGAGGTACGGGGAGAGGGGGAAGGGGAAAGGGGGAAAGTGGGGAAGGGGGGAGGAGAGGAGGAGGGAGGGACTGGGAGAAAGGGGAACGGGAGAGCGAGATGGGAATGGAATCGAGGGAGAGGGGGAGGGAGGAAGAGAAGTGGACGAGGGAAGGGCAAAGGGGAAGGGGGAAGAGGAAGGGAAAAAGGGGGAGGAGGTGTGGATGGGGGGGTAGGGGGACTAAGGGGGAGGGAGGAGGTGGAAAGGAGGAGGGAGGAGTAAGTGGGGTAAAGGAAGGGGAGGGGGAGAGGGGAAGGGGAAAGAGGAAGTGGGGGAGAGGGAGAAAGGGAAGTGGACGAGGGAAGGGCAAAGTGGAAGGGGGAAAGGGAGGGGGAAAGGGGAAGGTGGAAAGGGGAAGGGGAGGGGGGAAGGGGAAGGTGGAAGAGAGTGGGGGTTACCGGTAGTGGGAAAAGAGGATGTAGGAGTGAGTAGGGGAAGGGAGGGGGAAGGGGAGGGGGAAAGGGGAAAAGGGAAGGGGGAAGTGGGGGAGAGGAGAGGTATGGGGAGAGAAGGAGGGAGGAATGGGACGCAAACTCAGCAAGTCAGGCTTCTTCATTAACCTCATCAACACCATAACGTCCTTTATGGTCTTTCTTCTGGCTAAAAACGGATGAATCTATTCGACTTAGGAAGGCGGACTCTGTCCTGAAGAAGGTCTTAAGCCACGTCCACACGGTCGAGCACTGTCCGCCGGGCACGAGGGCTTTGCTCGACAACGGGCAATTTCGTCAGGCAAACCATCAAACTGTCCGTTCCCGGCGCCATTTGCGGGCAGTGGATGGAGGGCTGACATCGCTGCCAAACGCATGAGGTGAGGTGCGAGCAAAGTTAGCAAACCCGCTCAGTACAGACCGAAGTTACCTTACTACCATGTCCGCACCTAGTACTAGTGTGTACTGGTCTCGACAAGACGTGCTATTGGTGCTATGCTTTTCCTCATATTTGTCTCTTGCCTTTGTATATATGGCTCCACTTTCGAAAGGAGAAAAGAAAAGCTGCTTATGTTCATTCTCATGTAACTGCAAAACAATTGTTCATTTTCATCCTGTAATTCACGTAGGATTGTCACTGAGCTTCCCATTAAATCACGTCTTTGTAACCACTCCTGGCATCAGGCATCTCTCCGTGATTTTTCGTTTTTCTTTTTAATGCAGACAGCAATTATAATGCTGTAAAGTGCTACCTTCTTTACAAGTGTGGACGCGGCATTAGTCGGTCGAGACCCCCCTTTGGGGTTATATGAATACCGTCCCATATGTATTTGATATGATGTTCTTCATCAGAGTGAATGCGTCACCGTTTTGACGAAGACATTCTTCTGGTCTCCGGGTGTCTCAAAGTCTTTTTTTTCTGCAGTTTGGGAGGATCTCTTGGACCTCTAATGCTGCGTCCGCACGGTCGAGCTGTGCCTGGCGGACATTGCCCTTACCGGGCAAAGTCCGCAGACTCTGCCCGCGAAGTGTCCACACGGCTGACGATGGTGGTTGGAGGTTAGTTGGCCGCAAGCAGAGGTTGGGAAGGAGTGATTCAGTGCGGTACGATAACCATGGTTCCCGCCATACTTGCAAAGAAGGTAGCACTTTACAGCATTATAATTGCTGCCTGCATTAAAAAGAAAAACAAGAAATCACGGAGACATGTCTGGTACCGGGAGTGGTTACAAAGACGTGATTTGATGGGAAGCTCAGTGACAATCCTACG
>NC_134820.1:34777909-34780409 GCF_046742065.1 Oratosquilla oratoria | reverse complement strand
GATGGGAGGGAGGGTGGAGGGGTGTGGAGTGTTTTCGGGGATGGAATGGGTGGGAATGATTTTATGCCTTGTCCTTTGTGGCTACCTCCCTGGTAAGGGGGAAAAAGCCTTGATATATGTATGTATGTATGTACCAATTTAAAAAATATATATTTAATTTTGTAATGCTATATCGCGTAGGTGTGCACTTCTAAAAAAAATACCCAACAACGTAAGCAAGATACACGAGCAAACTCGAGAAATTTTGCAACTTTTCTCTTATGCATTATCTACATTGAATATAATGAAATTTTGTGGCAAGGAAATGGGTGAGCAGGGTTGAAGACTGGGTGATTCTGGGTGGCCGATTACGCTGTTGAATAGGCTACGTGACCTAACCTAAACTCTAAGCGGGCCCAATTACCTGGGGTATCTTGTCATCTGTATTGCATTCTAGCCTTAATCTAACCTAACCTTCCTTATGGACTAACTAGATAGTTCGTAGCAAAGAACCTGTGGACACATCTTAGAACTTACCTTTGGTACGATGTGAAGGGATGTGTCCAGTAGTCTGGTGAGCACAAGCTAATCTTGTTCTTGGGATTTTATTTATAAAACCAGTGATGGAAGAATTGGGATTTGGGAGCCTGGTGGTATGTGCTTAAAGGCTGTACCCACGATATGTGATAAAAACAAGCATTATGTCTCCATTAGTGCAGAGACTGAACATAGAATGAAAAAAAAAATGAATTTGAGGAACGGATCGTACTTCATACCCTTGTTTCCCTCAGAACCCAAACCCATCACTGGCTGGATAAAACAATTTAACACAACACTATTCGCGGTCACTACATCATTGGCACGAAATAATATTTGGGGAAGGACACTGTGGTCCTTCTAAAATCAATCAGAACACCAGTTTTCAGACACACGGAACGAAAATCACAAATATTTAGAATAAACGGCTACACTCGGAACACACCATTTCAAGGCAAACTTGGCCGGCGCTCGTTCGAGTTTGTTTACGTTGTGAAGGAAAGCCCCGTGATTGGCTGAAACTGATCACGGGATTCAAAACAATTAGGTTATTGGCTGAGGCGGTAGTGTGTTCCATGTCGCCTCCGCAAGATGTCGCCTGTAAGCCCGCAAAAAAAAAAAAAAAAAAAAAAACAAACAGACATTTGTTGCTGTCTAACGAAAATAAAATTAATTTTCCTTTACTGCATAATAAAAACAGGAGGTGCTAAGATAGGAGGGAGGGAGGAGGGTGGAGGGGAGTGGAATATATGGGAAATGAAATGGGTGGGAGTGATTTCTATGCCTTTTTCTTTTTGGCTACCCCCCCCCGTGTAAGGGGGAAAAAGCCTTTGGTATGTATGTATGCATGTATGTATGCATAAGAAAAATCCTACAGAAGAATTATGCACTTTTTTCCTCACTTTCCAAGAAGGTTGGATATTTTCTGGACTTATTTCTTAAAAGGTAGGACACTTAGTTCCTTCATGAAGAGCGAAACTATGGATAAACGTCAAAGACAAATACATTACAGAGAAAACGGAAAAAAGTGACGTCACCCATTTTATTTAGCTGCATCCGGAGTTGGTCAGAATAAAATCTATAAATTCATTACCAGAATCAAAGGGGGTGGAGGGAATATTCCTTTAGCTGAATATAATTCCCCAGTGCCAGACATGAAAAATTCTGCGTTGAAATATCCACATCAAAGAGTTTGTGAATTAAAACGGACTTAACCCACTGGCCTCTCAAGGAACTTCCTTTAGAAGGGGTGTATTCACCTTGGTCTTTGGATCACGTGTTGGACTCGTGATCGACAGCTGTTTCCCTCCCGTAAGAGAGCTCAGAGATCATATATGACCTATCTATGGGTAATGCTATGACCTTACACGCACACACACACTCAACTCCCCCCCCCCCACGAGCTATTTCCCTCCCGGAAGAGAGCTCAGAGCTCATATATGACCGATCTATGGATAATGCTGTGACATTACACGCACACATACACCCAACTCCGCGCCCCCGAGAGTTGGAGTAATGACTCGTAGCGCATCGATACTGAAATTATTTCAGCCCTAGACGGGATTCGAACCCGGACCGTCGTAGTGGCGGCCGCAATCGCTACCATTCGCCGTTATGTCGTGCATGTTTGTTTAACTAGCTGTATTTGCTTAGTTGTATTTTACGGGAAGGGAGAGCTATGCTCGTATCTTTCAGCATCCAGTTTGATCTTAAATTCTTGTATAGTTTTTGCACTCACTCTTTCCTCATTCAATTTGTTCCGGATATCTAACACTCTATGTGGGAAGATATTCTTTTTCAGATCTCTTCTGTAACTGTCCTTTTTTATTTTTTTTTTCGTGTCATTTTATTTTTCTTTAATTCCACTTTAGTAGATCATCTCTATCAAGGACTTCCATCCCTTTCATAATTCTGTAGATGGTTAGTAGATCTCCTCTTTCTCTTCTTTGTTCCAAGGTTGGTAGTTCGAGTTTGTCCGATCTTT
>NC_134820.1:34770409-34772909 GCF_046742065.1 Oratosquilla oratoria | reverse complement strand
TACATGTATACGTTGTGTTATGTGTATTTTTGTATTTTTGTATTTTTTGCTCATAGATATGTTGTCGTTCGTTTTGCTATAATACGGATTTGTAATTACTTAATAGCGTTAGCTGTTTCACTTGGTATCATTATCCACCAAATGCATGTCCTCATTGAAAATGATATGAATAAATAAGCAAACGAAGAAATAAGCAAACAAACAAACAAACAAACAAACAAACAAACAAACAAACAAACCAAACAAATGAATAAATGAAATAAATGAATAAATAAATAAATAATTAATTAAATAAACTAGATAAATAAATAGGATAAAATAAATAAATAAAGTATATATTAAAACAAAACAAAATAAATAAAACTTACATAATAAAAATTGATTTAAATGAATAAAGTATATAAAATTCAACGAATAAACAAATAAACAATAGAATTATGATCTTATACATTCCGGCTTTGTACCCATCAACATTCTTCTAGCTCAGCTCCTCCCCCCCCCCCCAACGCATTCGTATCCTCCTTAAAATGAAAATTAATACGAAGGCTCTTCATAAACACTTTGTGTGGCCGTTCTTTTCTTCTTCTGTCTTTTTTTTTTTCCATTCTTTTCTTTCTGAATTATAGCTGGCCAATCGGGGTGAGAGGCATCAACAGCGAGGTTGGACCAAGGGCATGGTTAATTAAATTCCACGCTACAAAGTCATCCGGCAAGGGACAACATGCCCTGGCATCCTGATAGGACGGGGGTTCGCAACGTTAAACCGGGAATCATCATCATCATCATCATCATCATCATCATCATCATCATCATCATACATCTATCATCAGTCATCATCTTCATCATCATACATCATCATAATCATCATCATCATCATCATCAGTCATCTTCATCATCATCATCATCATCATCATTGCCAGTTAGCTTTTTCATCATCATCATCATCATCATCATCATCATCATCAGCTCATCATTATGGTTACTTCGGTGGTGTGCCAATAGTGATGTTCTCCTTGTCTAGTAAGATCTTATTTCTAGTGAAAACATAAATGGGATGTCGAATGTGTTAAAGAAGTCCGTGGGGGTGAACCATCACAAGCTTGGTGTGGGCGGGAGTCCGGGGAAGACCTAAAAATAATGATAATACTGATAATAATAATAATAAAATAAATAAATTAGTAAATAAATACAAATAAAAAAATAAAATAAATAGATACAATAAATAAATAAATAAATTAAATAGATAAATAAATAAAAAAATAAAATAAATAAATAACTAAATAAATAAATAAATAAATGAATAAATAAATAAATAAATAGATAAATAAATAAATACAATAAAATAAATTAAATAATATATATAAATTAATAAATAAATAAATAAATAAAAATATAAATAAAATAAACAAATAAATATATAAAAAAATAAATAAAATAAATAAATAAATAAATGAATTATTGAATGAATAAATAAATAAATTAATAAATAAACAAATAAATAGATACATAGATAGATAGACAGATAGATACATAGATAGATAGATAGATAACTAAAGTAAATAAAAAATAAAAATCTAAGAATGGTAGGAAGCGAAGATTAAGCGGCTAGGAAGGCCTTGGGTAGGAAGGATGCCTGATCTGACTCCGCAACCCTATTTATAAGGCGAAAAAAACATTTTTGGTGGATATGTATGCGTGTTCTTTGAGGATGATAAAACAAATGAAGTTCTCTGTAGTTCCACAACCAATGGTTCACAGCTTATGTACCAAAGAGATTCCCAGTTTTGGGTTCACAAAAAGACCAACAAACTAGCAACCCATAGATCAAATAAACAAATTTAACGGATAGTTTCGCTGTTGAAATGGTTTTCACTAAAAGGTTAGAGAACAGCAATACATAAGCATGGAGGATACGTGACAGAGAGAGAAAGCAGGTTGAGGAACCTTTACACTGAGACTCCCTGACATTGACCAGGTATATACTAGCTTCTAACTAGTCCTTATGTGTACATGATAAGACCTGAGACCCTTGCTCCTCCTTAGGGTTTACTAGAAACTAGAATCAGTACAGAGAAAAATGACCAAAAATGAATTGTCCTCAGAAATTTTACCTTTAAATGAATCGGGCTAAGCACCTTAACTTGTACACTCTGGATAGACGCAGAATGCGGGGTGATCTAATAGAGGGTGTTCAAGTGGATCAAAGGCTTTTAATAAGGGTAACGCTAGCAAGGTCATCATTTTAAGACAACAGAGCATGACTCGTAGGAATCGATTTTTACATTGGGGACAAATTTAGATTTAAGAAGGAAATATGCAAGAACTGATTTACCATTAGGGTGGTCAACGAATGGAAATAAGACTTATAAAGCATGTAGTGAGCGCTTAAACTATCGGTTGTTTAAAAAAAAAAGTTAGACAGACTTTATGAAAGTGTATGACAGGTGTTAATGGAAAATGGAACTTCGTTGTTTATGCCTTATGTTCTTTTTAGAGTCTC